>NC_031782.1:14417068-14667854 GCF_001522545.3 Parus major | reverse complement strand
CAGGACAGGGACACAGCCCCACAGCCCCTCCAGGACAGGGACACAGCCCCACAGCCCCTCCAGGACAGGGACACAGCCTGGATGTGCAGCAGACCCCGAGTCCATCCCAATCCTCGCCCCGTTCAGCCTCCCTCCAGCCCCAGGGGTCCTCCCCACTCGCTGCTTTCCCCCAGCCCGGCTGTGTTTGCCCAAACAGACAGAAGGACGGACACAGGGAACACCCAGACACCAACTTTAATGCAGAGGCAGGACAGGCCCTGGGCAAGAAGAGCAGGGCTTGGCCAGGTGAGCGCTGCCTGCCTGCCACCAGCCCCTTCTCTTCACAGGGACACAGGGGAATGGCTTCCCACTGCCAGGGGCAGGGTTAGCTGGGATATTGGGAAGAAATTCTGCCCTGGGAGGGTGGTGAGGCCCCAGAATAGGCTGCCCAGAGAAGCTGTGGCTGCTCCATCCCTGGAAGTGTCCAAGGCCAGGCTGCTTGGAGAAAGCTGGGATAGTGGAAGGTGTCCCTCTCCATGGCAGGGTGTGGAATGAAATGAGTTTTAACGTACCTTTCAGCTGAAACTACCCTGTGGTTCTATGATTCTCTCCCATCCCCACTTTCCCACACTTGTCCTTTCCCTACCCACCCCCTTCCTTTGAATATTCCCCAGTCCTGCATCCCAGGGCTCTCCTTCAGCATTCCATAATCCATTTTCTCTTTACTATGAGATATTCTCTGAATAACCCAGAATCCAGAAAAAATCAGTTTTCCTCTTATCACTTAAAAAGTTTCTGGTTGAACCTCCTCAAGGTCCCACTTGGACTCATCCCCCAGTGCCTCAGGTCCAGGTATAAGGAGCTGCTCCAGCTCATTAGCATTTGCATGCAGGGGTGTTTAATTTAGTAATTTTCCTGTCTTTTGTGGTTTTTCAGTTTTTCTCTTAGGCTGAAGAGCAGCCAAGCAGCATCCTGCCAAAGCTGACATGCTGGCCCAGGTGAGGAGAGGGAGGATCAGCACAGGGGCCATGGAGGCTCCAAGGCTGGGGCTAAGAGGTCTGGGGGGGCTCTGGGAGAACCCAGCAAGGCCTGGGGCACCTGAGCACTACCAATGGGAATGTGATGGAGCTGAACTCCTCTTGTCCAGGGCAGCTGGGGCAGTGTTGGGGCTTGGGGAGCTGGAGCTGGCCACAGGAAAATCCCCCATGGGAGGGTGAGGCTCTGGGTCAGAGCACAGCACAGGGCTCAAAGTGAGGGGTGCCCCAAAACTTGGGGCACTGGGATAACCCTGCAGACAGCCCTGCTCCACCAGCGTGGGGACACCAAGAGCCCCTCAGCAGAACGGGGAGCTGAGAGCCTTCCCACGGAGCCCCTGGGGGTGGGAAGGGTGGGAAGGGTCCCAGGGCCCCTCAGGCTCTGCGGCAGGACCTGGTCCTGGCCAGACAGACGGCCCCAGCCACACCGAGCAGGGCGAGGATGACGCAGAGCGGGGCCACCACGGCACCGAGGTGACAGCGCAGCACCGACACCGGCACCTGGGCCACCTGCCAGCCCTGGTACTCAGCTGGGGACTGGCACCTGTAGTCCCCGGGCCAGCCCTGCCCCAGGTGCCCCGTGGCCGCCAGCGCCTGCAGCCCCCTGGCCCCAGAGCAGGAGCAGCTGAAGGGGTTGTCAGCCACAGCCACGTCCTGCAGGCTCCCCAGGAGCTTCACCTCCTCCCTCGGCAGCTCCCAAATGGAGTTGTTGTCCAGGTGAAGGGTGTCCAGCATGGGGTAATTCTTGATGGAGGGGACGGCCTGCAGCAGGTTTTGATTCAGGAAGAGCTTCTTCAGGGAGCTGAGGGAGGTGTCTACAGCACGGAGCTGGTTGTGGCTCATGTCCAACACCTCGAGGCGGGGAGGCAGCGGTGTCGGCACCTCAGCCAAGCCAGCGTTGGACAGGTTAAAACCCCGCAGGGATGCTGGCCACTGGCAGGAGGAGGATGGGTCTGCCACGAGCTTGTTGTGGCTGAGATCCAGGTGCCGGAGCTCCAGCAGCAGCCCCACGCCCTCACACACGCTGCTGTAGGAGCTCAGGTTGTTGTGGTGCAGACTCAGCTCCTGGAGCTGAGGAAAAGCTCCCTGGCAAAAGGCGAGGGCCAGGCTCCCATCGCTGAGGCTGTTCTGTGCCAGGTTCAGGGAGAGCAGAGCTCTGAACAGCCTCCCGATGGCACAGGGCAGGCTGGTGACACGGGAGCCGGTGACAGCCAGCTCCTGCAGGGTCTCCAGCCACCTGCTCAGGCTGGAGAAGGCCGGCTCACGGCCCGTCAGAGGGGCAGATGTCACGTTGTGGAAGCTCAGGGACACTATGGGCAAGCTCTGGCCATCCATGTCACTCCAGTCACCTGTGCCCTGGAAAACGCAGCTCTCAAAGGCCAGCTCCTGCACATGAGTGTAGGAGAAGAACCTCAGCACACGGGCGAGGAGTATCTCAGGCACCAGGACATTTCCAATAATTATTTTCTTGATAACGAGGGAGTCCAGAGTCTCAATGATGGAGGGGGTCAGGTCCCTGATTGGGAAGGCTATGTATTTCTCCACATCTCCACCCTGAAACTCCACCACGTTTGCGGGGAGGCACTGGATGATGCTGCCGATGGTTTCCTCGGTCAGGTTGTAGCACACACAGTGCTCCTTAGTGCGGTTGAAGAAACACCTGTTCCTTCTGCCTTCTGCTGCCAGCAGCCCCAGCCCCAGGAGCAGGAGCACAGCCACCCTCATGGTGAATGACCTAAAAACTGCAGGAGAAACAGTGAATGGCAGCTGAGGGCACCACTCTGACCACCACTGGAGGGGTGCCCTGGGCAGGTTCAGCCCTGCAGAGCCACCCCTCGGGGTCAGGGCACTGCCCTCATCCCTCCTGCAGGACTCGGGCAGCGCTCGGGCCAGCAGCCAAACACCCCGGAGCTGCAGCTGAGCCACCCTGCCCTCAGCAGGGAGCCTCCGGAGGCTCTGCACTGTCCTGCCCGGGATGCCTTACTGCGGGATCCCACTCCTAAACGGCCTGGAGAAACTACAAATGCGGCGTTACAGACAGAGAAGCCAGATGTATCAGTCTGACCAGGGAGAGAGCCCCAGCTCTGTTTGTTCCTCTGTAATCTGGGGCAGGAAATTGCAACAGAGGGCTTCATGTTTTCTCCTTCCTCGCCCAGCGATTTGATTCATCACCAGCCCCCAAAGGGGTGGCAGAAAACGACCCCTGAAGGTGTGAACACATCCCTGTCACACCAGAAGCTGGGCAGCTGACAGAATCTAGTCTCTGATCACCAGATTGCAAAAGAAGCGGCAAACACAGATTAAAGGCTCCCAAATATGTGCTGACTCAGCTCAAAGGGCGTCTTTGGGGGTCCCAGTCCAGCCTCCTGCTCTGAGCAGTTCTCTCGCTGCCCCAGCCCTGATCAGCCTCATCTTTCCTTGGCCACATCCCCGAGTCCCCTGAGCACGGAGCTCTCCCTACCTGTTCCTGGGGGCTGCGGGACCCTCCCGAGGAGCTGTTCTCGCCCGGCACCTGCCCCGAGCGCGGCTGGCGGCGGGCAGCAGGAGCGGGTGCCTTTGTTTAGTGACTCACCAGCCAGCTCACACCCAAACGTCCCCTGCTTCCTCCAGCAGCCGCCAAATCCCGGCCGGAGCTGCCAAAGTCTCCGGGCGCTCAGCTCCGTCCGGCAGCCGATGCTGAGCCCTCGGCGCTCCAGATGTGTTCCAGCTGCTGCTGCCCGGCTCGGGTCCCCAGCCGGGCTGGGCAGGCTCCTCGAGCCCGGCTCTCGGGCACAGCCCTCGCTCCCGAGGCGTGACTTCCTGAGCATGACAGAGCCACCAAGGCACTTGTGCTTCACTTCCCTGTGGCTGCGGGCTGGGAAAGGTTGTGGCCGGAGTGCCAGCGCTGCTCGCTTTCCTGGGAAGGGTGGAGGAACAGAATGCGGGCGAGGTTGCCCCACGGCGCTTTCGGCATCAGCCCTTCCAGGTGCTCTGGTGTTGCTGCGCTTGCTCAAGGCTCAGCGGGTGCTGAGCAGCCTGCAGGCAATGCAGAAGGGTTCAGGACTGCCATACCTGGCACCCAGACTGTGCCTGTGTTCCATGCAGGATGGGGATGGCACAATTCCCGAGGCTGCACACGGCACTCCTTCACCGGCAGGAGCCACAAGTGTCCCACAAACAGCTGGATGTGGAACTGAGAGCTCTGGTCTGGCTGACAAGGTGGTGAGCAAAGGCTGGACTTGATGGTCTTGGAGAACTTTTCCAACCGAAATGGTTCCGCAATTCTGTGATCTCTCAGGATTTTTTTTCTTTCCCAGAGGTTTCTCTGCCTGTGCTGGATTCAGACTGGACATTGCTATTGTTAATGGGGCACTACACGAGCTGGGGTGGGGTCCCTGCTCCCTGGGACTCATCTGCAGAGGTGCTCAGCAATTCCATGATTCCTCTTCTGCATCCTCAGGTTACGTGAAATTCCCCGGCACAAGAAGGACATGGAGCTGCTGGAGCAAACCCAGAGGAGACCACAGAAATGCTCCAAGGCTGGAGCCCCTCTGCTGTGCAGACAGGCTGGGAGATGGGGCTCCTCAGCCTGGGGAAGGCTCAGGGGAGACCTCAGAGCCCTTCCAGCACCTAAAGGGAATCCAGAAGAGAGACTTTGGACAAGGACCTGAAGTGACAGGACAAGAGGGAATGGCTTCCCACTACCAGAGGGCAGGGTTAGATGGGATATTGGGAAGAAATTCCTCCCTGTGAGGGTAGGGAGGCCCTGGCACAGGTTGCCCAGTGAAGCTGGGCCCCATCCCTGGAAGTGTTCAAGGCCAGGTTGGACAGGGCTTGGAGCAACCTGGGATAGTCCCTGCCCATGGTGGATGTTTTGGAACTGGAGGAGCTTTAAGGTCTCTTCCCATCCAAATGGGTCTGCAATTCCAGGAAACCGCTGGTGAGTGCATGATGGAAAAGTCACAGCTGCCCTCTGAGCTCTCCTCCCGGCCCCTTCTGTCGAGCCCGGCAGCTCTGCCCAGGGCTGGGATCTTTAATTTCTGCCCTCCAGCTGCAAATTCCCCAAACCCCTCCCTGGGGAAGCACGAACTCCTCTGCCCCTCGGTCCCCATCACCACGGAGGGAGGTCCTGGGGCACCGAGCCGCCTTGATTCACATTTCTGCTGAATCTTTGGGGATTTTTTTTGTCCTCGGCACAATCACCGCGATCCCTGCGGGGCACGGCCGCCCGGGCTCGGAGCGGGCTGGGCGCGAAGGGGGGCCGGGATCGTGTTTTCCCCGCCCCGGGACCGCCCCGGGACCGCCCCAGGACCGGCCCAGGACCGGCCTTTTCCTCCTCATCCTGGGCTCTGGGTGTTTCTCCTGTCTCGGCCATGTGGGGCCGGCGGCGGGCCCGGCGCGGCGGGCACAGCGCGGAGGAGCTGCGGGAGCGGCGGCGGGAGCGAGAGGCAGGTCCGGCCGGGGACAGCGGGCACAGCCGGGGGGCTGCGGGGTCCCCCGTGCCTGGGAGGGACCCCCCAGCTCAGCCGGGGACAGCGGGCACAGCCGGGGGACTGCGGGGTCCCCCGTGCCTGGGAGGGACCCCCCAGCTCAGCCCTGGCCGCTCCCATCCCCGAGCGCACATCTTGGGGTGTTGGGCGCTGCTGCCCGCTCGGGAAGCGTTTTACAGCTTCACGTTTTAACCCGAGGGTTTCTGCCATGAATTCCCCGTTTCTTCGACAGCCCCTTCCCCCCCCACTGTTTGGGTTTTCCAAGGTCTCGCTTATGTCTTAGCCTGGAGCAAAGGAGGCTCAGGAGGCCCTTCTGGCTCTGCACAAGCCCCGGCAAGAAGGGAAAACCCGGGGGGCCGGCCGGGCCGCCAAGGAACAGGGACAGGAGGAGAGGGAACGGCCTCAGGCTGGGCCAGGGGAGGCTCAGGTTGGATGTTAAGGAAAATTTCTTCATCAGAAGGGTGGTCAGGCATTGGAACAGGCTGCCCAGGGCAGAGGTGGAGTCAGCGTTCCTGGAGGTGTTTTCCAAAATCAATTAAATGGGGCACTTGGGGCTTGCCTTAGTGGCCATGGTGGTGTTCAGCTGAAGGCTGGAGTTGATGATCTTGCAGGTCTTTTCCAACTTTAATGATTTTATGATCCTATGTGGGATCCAGCCTCAGGTCCCTCCAGCTGCTCCTCGGGCCTGTGTCCCGTGTTCCTGCTCAGTATCCCAGCAGTGGCTTCCCACTGTGTGCCCAACCCTCCGAGTGCACTCCCTGCCCCTGCAGCCCTTGCAGGCTCACACAAGGAGGAATGGGCAGTTCCTCCCTGGGTTGAGGGAGGAATGAGGCTCTTGGGGGGGTGGAGAAGTGTCCTGTCCCGGGCAGGGGGTGACATGTCCCGGTCTGGTGGCAGCTCTCCGGAGGGCGCGGCGGCAGGAGCAGCTGGTCAGCAAGCGGCTCCTGCGGGAGGACAGCGCGGCCGAGGAGGGTGGACAGGATGGAGCAGACGTCGTGCCAGACCCACTCTCGGAGGATGAGGTGAAAGACCTGACATTCTTCACGGCAAAGGGGGTCTCAGGGTTCTTCCCCAGACTCGGCATATAAAGGAGGGTGGGTTTAGGAATGGTTCTGATTCACTGCCAGACACAGTCAAGGCTCCTTGTGCCCATCTTTATGCTCTGGGTTCCTTTGCCTCAAGGATTAACAGGGCAAAATCTTAATGCTGGCAGTGCTGTTAAGTTGTTAAGTGCTTAAAGTGCATGTTTTAATTTCCTGGCCAGGTTCTGGAGCTGCTCAGGGGCGTGCAGAGGGGTTCAGAGGACAGGCAGCGATCGCTCGGCCGCCTCCGCTGGGCTCTGCAGAACGAGGAGACTCAGCAGAAGTTTGTCAGGTCAGCCCAGGCCTGCTGTGGCTGTCCTGGGGCAGGTCCCGAGGGACCCTGTGTCCCTGTGGGTGGGTGAGCTGGTGTGTGGCCCTGGGTGGGAGCTGACAGCAGCCTTTGGATCCCCCAGGCTGGACGGCAGCATCCGGACGCTCACCGGGCTCTTCACCAGCAGCCTGGCTGAGCTGCAGCTGGAGGCTGCCCGCTGTCTGCACGAGCTGTCCCACTCCAGTGTCCCCACGGTGGCTGAGGCGTGTCTGCCTGTCACCTCCTACCTGCTCACCTACCTGTCGGGACACAGCCTGGAGCTCACGGTGAGATCCCTGTCCACATCCACGTTTGCTGGGGCTGTGGCACCTGGGAATCCTCTGGTGTGCTTGGTATTGACTTCTTGTGGTCACACACAGCTCATGTGGGAGTGCTGGTGGGACGGGGCCCTCTGGAAACCAAAATCTTCTGGCATCACAGCCTTGCCCTAAGAGCAGGACTGTCCCCAGTGCCCAGGTGTTTTGACCTGCCCTGACAGTGGGGTAACTGAGTTCTCATTACTCACAGATCCCTTGGGATGGATTAGAGTGGAACCACACAGAATGACCCATGTTTATGTACATAGATGTGTATCTATATATATATAAATATATATATATATATATATAAAAAAAAAAATATATATATATATATATGGTAGGTTTATTTTAGAGCAGTTTGGTTGCAATGCAAAGGAGGTATGTAGCCACTTTGGTTGTTAACTATAGAAATAAAATAATATAAAAGTACAAAGATATCACTTAAGAAAATATATAAGGAGAAGAAAGAAAGGAAGGAAGGAGAAGAGTAGATAGTAGAGTGCCCGTGGTTCCATGCTGTACAACTTGGTGTGGGAAAGGAGCACAGCTGGAGTAGCTCTGGGATGCACACGTGTTTCCCAGCTGCTCCATCTGGAAACAGGCTCAGAGCTAAGGAGCAAGGTGGGCAGTGACCCCAGGTGCTGATCCCATTTGGATGCAGCACACAGGCAGGCTCCAGGAGAACCAGAAGGGGCACAGGGAAATGTCATCCTGAAAATCAGAAGCCAGAAAAACGTCCGAAGTGGGAGTGATGAGATCCCAACTCCAGTCAGATAGAAGAAGAATGAACTGAAGCTGACTGAGCTGGGAATGGGGTGCCTGGGGAGTCCAGCAGCATCCAGCTGTGTTTCCCCCTCCAAGGCCAGCTCCTGCCCTGCTCAGGGCAGTGTGTGGGACCTGAGGCTTTGCTGGCTGCTCTCGGGGTCACCTCCTGCTCTGCTGTGTTGTTGCAGGAGCTGTGCTTGTACACACTGGGGAACCTCGTGGTAGAAAGTCAGGCTGTGAGGAAGCAACTGCTGCCTCAGGGCATAATTCCAGTGCTGGCATCCTGCATCCAGGTGGGTGAAACAGCTCAGCCACATTTCTGCTGTGCCCTAGAGAGACTTTTCTGACAGCCCTGAGTCCCCAGCTTTCCTTCCAGCTGTGGGGGAGCTCTGCAGGCAGCTGTTCCCACAAGTGAGGGTCACTTGTGGGCTCCCTGTGCTCATTTCAGGGCTCAGCTCACTGCTTTGTGCTCTTCCCAGCTCAATCTCCCCCATGCAGCGGCTGCCTGGTACAGACTGCAGCACAGGGAACCTGTCCCCTCTGCCTGCCCTGGGCCCAGCAGGGCTGGGGTTTGCAGGTCCAAATTCAAACCAGGAATTTCGCTGCATTTGGGCTAAGCCCAGTGAATGTGGGGAGGGGGACAGCTCAGCTCTGGAGGTTCCTGTGTCCCTCCTGGCCCCTCTGTGCCCCCTGTTCTCCAGGCACAGTGAGGCTGTGCCGCTCAGCCAGGTTTGGTTGGCACCCTGGGGCCCTGGCTGTGTGAGGAGGGATCAGCTCTGTTCTCTTGGATTGCAGTCCCCACACGAGGCAGTGCTGGAAGGTGTGGGCTATGTCCTCTCACAGCTCCTCCAAGCCAAGGAAGCGCCCATGGAGATCATCCCGTGAGTCTGAGCCTCTGAACCCTGCACCGGGATGGGCCCCGGGGCCTCGAGTGGTATTTGTGTGCTGGGGACATGACACCTTCCCCATCCCAGTGACATTAATAGTTCAGGACAGAATCCTACCAGAACTGTGGAAGTTTTGATGCAGGTCAGGGAGCAGGGCTTGGCTCCTTTCCCTCAGCCTCATCTGAGCAGACAGCTCTGGTATTTCAGTAAAGGCCAGCATGGAGCAGGGAAGGCTCACAGGGAATTCTGGCTGTGTTCCTCTTGCAAAGGAAAAGATCGACTTGACAGCTCCCAGTGCCAACAATGTGACCCTAGTCAAAGTGTCCTGAATGTCCCCAGGCCCTGCCATGGACAGGGAGAGCCCGAGGCCACAGCCCTTGGCTCAGAGTCCCTCCCAGGTGTGTGTTTGGACCCTGTGGCCCCCAGTATGGGGTACAGCAGCTCCCTGTTCAGTGGCCAGGGTTTGTGTCTCCCTGTTTGTGTCCTGCTTTTGCCTCCATTAACTGTGCCCTCTGCCCCCAGCCTGGTCCTGGACTCGGTTCTCCCCCAGCACATGCTCCGACTGGTTTGCTCTGGCCTCAAGGCTGCCATGGGAGCGGCTGTGGAGTTTGCATGGTGTCTCCACTACATCATTTGTAGGTAAATGCATTTTTCTCCTCGTTTTGAGTTCCCTGGGGGCAGCCAAATAGAGTCATGAAGGCTCATGGTCCTACAAGGGGATCTGGTTTGCTTCCCCTTTTCCCTTGGGAAAGCAATTCCCCAACTGTCCTGGATATCCCAGCTCTCCTGTCTGAGCACATGTGCAGTGTGTGGGGTCACTGAGCTCCTTTACAGGGTGGTAATGGGTGATAAACCTGAGGAGGCTGTTTCTAATCCTCTAAAATGCCCCCAAATTCATTTCCCATGCCTGGAGTTGTCCCCCACACTTCCCAAGGCATCCCTCACCCTTGTGGGGTTGGCCCAGGGCCACCCATCTGGGCCGTGCCAGCAATCCCTGCCTGCTACTGGAGCCAAGGAATGTGTAGATGCTCAAGGGTCAGGGCTGTCATTTCCAGACCCACACAGATAACTCCAGTGAATCTGTTTTTCAGGGGCTTTTAGATTTTCTTCTAAGCTCAGAAAAAAAATCTGCTATTCCAGTGTGAAAGAAGCCACTGTTCCAATATGAAATAAGCCCTGTGGTGGTTCAGGAGAGCACTCTGAATTTCCAGGCCCTGTTGTTTGGTGAGGGGATGTGGCAGTTTCCCCTCCCCAAGCTCCAAGGCCACAGCACTGTCCCTCTCTTTGCAGGCACAAAGACAACGAGGTGCTGCTGGCGCTGGGGGCCGTGCCTGCCCTCACCTCGCTCCTGCTCGACCTGGCTTCCCAAATCCCCCAGGATGTTCCCGAGGGCCTGGAGCTGGTGAGAGGTGGGCAGGGTGCTGGCTGTTCTCAGGATTGCTGTGGGGACACTGCTGAAGGGATTGGTGTGTCCCTCTGTCACAGCTCGTGTGCCCCGTGCTGCGGAGTCTCAGTAACCTGCTGGCACAGACAGGCTGCCAGGGGCAGGGCCAGGACGGGCGCCTGCTCATCGCCCTCTTCCTCATCCTGCAGTGCTTCCTGCAGCAGCACCCCTTCCTCGTCCAGGAGTGCCTGTGGCTGCTCAATAACCTCACAGGTGAGTGTCCCACAGCGCTGGTGGCACAGCTGGACACTGCTGGGACCTGCCCTGCTTTTATTCACATCTTCCTTCTCTGCCCATCCCAGCGGATGATCCCTTCCTCTGCTCCGCTCTGCTCTCCCTGGAGCTGCTCCCGGCCCTGCTGCAGCTCCTGACGTGTTCCCAGATGGCCACTGTGCTGGTAAACCCTGCCCCACGCATTGGGAATGGTGGGGACCACTGGATTCACAACATGAATCCCACACTGACAGTGCTGGAGTTGGAGGGTGGATGGGGCAGCAGTGACAGCTGGGCAGAAGGTCCCATGTGGTGGCAGTCACCAGCTACCTCCCCCAAAGCCACTCCAGCTGTATTTAGCCTTGGCAGAGCCTTGTCCCAGCACAAGAGTGTCCCAAGGGAGATGTTAACTTGGGGCCCTGGAGCAGGCCTGGGAAGGCTCCTGCCACTTTCCTTTGAAAGACCCCAAAGCTTTAGGAGACTGGGGATGCTGCCAGGGCTGTGGGTGGCAAGGCTGGGTCTGCCTGGCACAGGGATGAACAGTGCCTTGGGTAGGTGTGCAGGAAACATTCCAAATCCAGTGGTTTGCTGGGCACTTGGCTGTGGGCAAGCACCTGGCAGGACTAGAAAAAAAGGTGGAGAGGGATATTGGGCAAGGGGATGAGTGACAAGACAACAGGGAATGGTTTCACACTGCCAGAGGGCAGGGTTAGATGGGATATTGGGAAGAAGTCTTCCCTGTTAGGGTGGTGAGGCTCTGGCACAGGTTGCCCAGAGAAGGGACAGGGCTTGGAGCAGCCTGGGAGGGTGGAAGGTGTCCCTGGCCATGGCAGGGATTGGACTGGATGAGCTTTAAGGTCCCTTCTAATCCAAACCATTCCACAATTCCATGGCTTGGGGAGTGGTTGGGAGCCTCCCAAGCCTGTCAGGAACCTGCCCATGGAGCACTCCCTGCTCGCTCCCTCTCCCTCCCACAGGTGCTGACCGTGCTGTGCAACATGGCAGAGAAGGGATTGTTCCAGTGCCAGCGGCTGCTCCAGCAGCCCCTCCTGCCCCAGCTCCTGCCCCTCCTCACCCTGCCTGACCCCGAGGCCGTGGGGCAGTGCCTGGAGCTACTGCACCTCCTGTTCCTGCACTGCCCAGAGGTGAGGGCTCAGGGCACAGCATTGGAAAGGGGATGGGGAATGATTATTGTGGGGGTTATTGTTATTGTGGAAGGGGATGGTACTGTAATTTGAACACCACTGCCCCACTCCCTTGTACCCCACAGCACCCAGGCCCCCATCCAAAGGGACACTGATGCAGAGGGTGGAAGCCCTTCCTGTGTCTGCAGAGTTCCTTTCTTACTGGCAAGGACTGGTTTGGGCAGGCTGTTTCTACCCCATGTTTTCTTCTGATCCTGCTGAGGTTGTTTCACTTGCTGCAGATCACAGGAGTGAATTCTCCTCTGTGAGGGTGGGGAGGCCCTGGCACAGGGAGGGTGCCCAGAGGAGCTGTGGCTGCCCCATCCCTGGATGTTCAAGGCCAGGCAGGATGAGGCTTGAAGCACCTGGTGGAAGGTGTCCCTGTCTGTGGCAGGGGGTGGGAATGAGATGGGCTTTAAAGTCCTTCCCAACCAACCACCAGCATGGTTGGATTTACCTGGATCAGGAATGCAGTGTGTGGGAGGGCTCTGGGGAATTCCCTCAGCCCCATTCCCTGGGATGTGGTGGCTTGGGCAGAGATGATCAAGTGTAGCACCCAGCCAGCTCTCACCCTCTCCTCTCACACAGGCTGCTGCTGATTTCACCAGGCAAGGTGGGCACCAGGCCCTGGAGCAGCACCAGAGCACCCCAGAGCTGCAGGAGCGGGCACAGGCACTGCTGGATGTGGTCAGGTCAGGAGCCCCCAGTGCCTGTCAGGCCACACTGGCTGCCTTCTCCTAGGCCTTGCTCCTTCTCTGCATTCCCAGGGGGAATAAACTGTCTGTTCAAGTCGTGGCAGCTTCCCAAGGGCTGCTCAGGGCTCTGATGTGCCCAGTGCTGGCCGCACAGGGGAGGTGCCCCCAGAGCCTGGAGCAGGGGCAGAGCTGAGCTGCAGCCCAGGCAGACTGTCCTGTGCCAGGCAGGGGTGATGGCTGCATCAGCCATTCCTTGGGCTCTCAGCCACCACCAAGCTCAAGGTAAACACACTGTATTTATGAATTGATAAATTAAAGATACACCTTTGACATTAAAGATTATCAGTCAAGTCTCCAGCACGTGTGTATTTCCCGTCTGTCGTTACGCGTGGCTTTTCACAAGGCTCTGCAGGGCTTTGCCCACTTCATCCACAGTTAGGTTGTTCAGTGGGATGCTCTTCTCCTTCCCAAACTCTGTGAGAAAACAGACAGGGTGAGAGGGAGCAGGTTGCACCTTTCCTGGTGCAAGGGCACTGATGTCACAGCCTCCCATCTCCACCCCTCCCCACTCACCATGTCCCACTGTCCCTCCGTGTACCCAGGTTATCATTTTCACCTTCCTATTCTCCTCCTTTCCCTTGGGAAGAACTCAAAGCAGCTCACTACCTTTCCCAGTCTCCTTTCTCTAGCTCTGGCTGGCCAGAGACACATCCAGGAGCAACCCTGTGGCTGTCAGCCTCATCCCAGCAAGGTGCTCCCCTCAGGAAAGCAGACTGAAAACTGTTCCTTCAGACTCACTGCACCATTTCAAAAGCTTCTCAATTAATCTTTTCCAGCCCAAATGACCACTGAGGAAAACAAATCCCTTCCAGGATTCCAGCCCCCAGAGGGGCTTTTGTGCTGCCTTGTTTCACTGAGAAGGCAGTGAAAATAAAGGAAAAACAACCCCAATTTTGTGTAGTTGAAGGTAGTGGGGGTGTAAGATCGCATCAGAGGCTGGAAAGCCCCTGCTGAGCATTTTCTAATCCTTCCCATAAACACTCAGGGTCCCTAAAGTCCCTTCCACCCCCAACCATTCCATGATAATTCCATGGTGTTTTCCGGCGGGCACCCCCTACTCACCGTAGCGAGCCCAGAGCTTGGGCTGGATACCGGAGCACTCGCGGATCAGGATGGGGAAGTTGGGATTTGCCTTCTTCAGGGTCACATAGTGCTTCTCGATAAATTCCCTGCGGAGGGAAGGAGGAGCGGCGGTGCCTGTTGGTCAGCCCGGGGGTGTCTCGGTCCCCTGGAGGAGCACCCCCGGCCCCGTCCCGGCCCATCCCCGCGCTGACCTGACGCCGCGGCTGCCGGCGGAGCGCTGGCACAGGTGGATGCGGAGCTCCCTCAGCCCTTGGCCCAGCCCGCCCCCGATGCTCTTCACAGCGGCCGCCGCCATCTTCCCTGCGGACAACAGCGCGGGGGCGGGACTGCGGCACCTCGGCCAATCAGCGCCCGCCGTTGCTGTCCGCCTACCAATGGGAGCTCTCGCCGTGTTCACACCCGCCAATGGGAGCGCCCGCAGTTCCTACACCCACCAATGGGAGGGCTCGCGGTGATCGCAGCGGCCAATGGGAGCGCCCGGCGCAGGGTGCGCTGGGAGGGCAGCGCTGAGCGGAAGGGCCGCGCAGCGGAGCTGGGAGCGCAGCGATGCCGGACAGGGACAGTGAGTTTGGGGACACGGGACACGAGACACGAGGCATTCCCGGACACCCCCGGGCCGCGACACTTGGCCCGCGCGGGGGCTGTCGTGGCGCTTGGGGCGGGGCGGGTGGCAGCGGCCCGGTGAGGGTGGCGGTGTAGGCCCAAGCTGCGCTGGGGAGCGGGGGATCCGCCGGGGAGCCCCGGCCCGGGGCGAGGGACAGCTCTGCGGGGGGACGGGGTGCGGCCACAGCCCGCGGAGCCGGGCCAGGGCACCTCGCGGGCCCGGAGCCGGCGGCAGCCCGGGGCTGAGGAGCTCCGCGGGTGCGGCGGGGGTTGACACAGGGAGTGTGTTTGTTTCGGGCTCCCGAGAGGATACAGGGGCAGTCCCGGGGTGTGGGGGACGGGACGCCCTGGGACACCCCCCGGAAGGCACAGAGCCGCGGGGGTCTCGCAGTAGCGCCGGGACCAGGCCGGCCCGGGTGACAGCGGGCTGGGATCCACCTCGGAGCTGCAGGCGGACACCGTTCCCTTCGTGGTTTCTGGGAGGGTGTGAAGCTGTGCAGGCAGTGTCTGAGCTCTCTCTCATGTCCCCTAGATGAGCCGTTCTCCAACCCCCTGGCCCCCGATGGCCACGATGTGGACGACTCGCATTCCTTCCACCAGTGAGTAGAGCGCTGGGGCCCTGGGGCGGGACTGGAGCAGCACTGTGGCACCCCTGTGCCACACCTGTGGCACTCTCCTCTCCTCTCTCAGGAACTCCCTTGGAGATGCTGGAAGTCACTGGTGCACTCCAGCCTTTGGGCCCCCTCCATGGGCACCAGGTGCCTATCTCGGTCATACAGGACCTGCTCCTCCTCCAGCGCTCTTTGGGAATGATGATTTCTGTTCCTTCCCTCCTTTGCAGGTCCAAGCTGACCAATGAAGACTTCAGGAAGCTTCTCATGACCCCGCGGGCTGCGCCAACATCTGCGCCACCCTCCAAATCTCGCCACCATGAGTGAGTAGGGCTCTGTTTCACAAGTCCATGGGACAATCCATACACCCTTTCCCTCTGGGGCTCTGTGCCCAGCTGACTCTCTCCCGTGCACTCTGTAGGGGAATGTCTACAAGGGCTTTTTGCCATTGAGTGTGGGAAATGGAGAAGCAGGTGGGTCAGGGCTGTTGTAAATAAGAGTGAGGCTTCATGGCTGTTAAGACACTTTGTGCAGGAGGCAGATTTGTCTCAGTGAAAATCAGTCTTTTCCTCTCTGTGTTGACAGTGTGGAATTAGGGGGAAATTAAGGGTGAGAGACTGTTCTGTTCCATCTCTGAGCACCTCATTGCCCTGCTGTGTCTGAAGGACTGTTCTGTTCACCCATGTGGCTCTGCAGACTGTACATGTGTTTTACACCCTTTTCCAGGATGCCCCGGGAGTACAATGAGGATGAAGATCCAGCTGCTCGCAGGAGGAAGAAAAAAAGGTAAGTGGGAAAGAGATGCAGCAAGACTTGTCATTATACATCACATGCTGCTCATGGAAGCAGTTCTGATCTCTTGGGCTCCCAAAGAGAGTCTTGAGTAGATTATTTAAGAGCTTTGGAGAAGAGCTCAGGCTGAGGAACTGTCACTGCTTGTGGGAACAGCTGTGGGAGGGCAGCAGTAGGATGGGGCTGAAGCTTCACCTCCAGAAGAAGCAGGAGAGGCCCTGTGGGTGTGTGGGAGAGCAGGGCAGTGGTGGGGCATTGCACTGATCACTGTGTGCTTGGGGCATGTCTGCACAGCAGGACTGCACTGGACCCCTTCCCTTTGGAAGGGAGGATGGAGCTTAGCTTAGCTGGCCTCAGTACAGCAGTTCCCCCCAGGCCTGTTGTGTCCCACGGTGCTCTAGTGTGATTTTGGGGAAGGGATTGGGAGCAGAATGTGTGTGTGTGAGGCCTTGGGCTGTTACCTGACCTCAGAAACATGAACAGGTCACTCTTAACCCTGAGCTGTTTTCCACCCCCAGTTACTATGCGAAGCTGCGGCAGCAGGAGATCGAGCGCGAGAGGGAACTGGCCGAGAAGTACCGGGATCGAGCCAAGGAGAGGAGAGATGGAGTGAACAAGGACTATGAGGAGACAGAGCTGATCAGCACCACTGCCAACTACAGGGCTGTGGGGCCCACGGCCGAGGCGTACGTGGGCTGTGTTGGGGCCTCGGCTCGCCAGGCTGATCCAGGGGGGCTGGCCCTTACCTGGCTCCCTTCTCATTGCACAGGGATAAATCTGCTGCGGAGAAGAGGAGACAGTTGATCCAGGAGTCCAAGTTCTTGGGTGGTGACATGGAGCACACTCACTTGGTGAAGGGTCTGGACTTTGCTCTCTTGCAGAAGGTGAGTGCAGATATCACCATGCTGCTCTTGCCCTGTCCTCTCCCACAGACACAAGGCTGGGTGTTACTACTTGGTCGTGGCAGCGTGGATTTCCCGTCCTGGGAAGGGTTGCTTCAGGGCTGGGGATCTGATGGGGCTCCCAGGTGGGCAGCAATGATGTGTTTTGGGCTGTAATTTGTGGATTTACTCTGCATCCAGGTACGGGCTGAGATTGCCAGCAAGGAGAAGGAAGAGGAGGAAATGATGGAGAAGCCCCAGAAAGAAGCTAAGTGAGTGATTGAGGATTTTACACTCCTGAGTGCAGCTGCTTCCCAGGGAGGAGGATGCAGAGGAGCCATTCACTTGACTCTAATACTTCTGGTTTCTGTTTCTGTTTAGGAAAGATGAAGATCCTGAGAACAAAATCGAATTTAAGACCCGGCTGGGTAAGACTGTGTGGATGTGGCTGTTCCCCACCTTGAGTGTGCCGTGAAAGTGGGAGAAATCCTGGAGGGTGAATGGAGGAATGAAAACCATTGGAGGGGGAGAGTCCTGAATTTGAGGACTGGAGGAAATGTGTCCTTAGGAGGCGATTCTCGTGTTGCTGATGAACTAAACACACTTCAGTTTGGCCTTGTCCTCTGCTTTCCCACACTTTTCCTTCCCTCCAGGCCGCAACATTTACCGCATCCTGTTCAAGAACAAGACCTACGAGCGGAACGAGCTGTTCCTGCCAGGCAGGATGGCCTATGTGGTAGATCTGGATGATGAATACGCCGACACCGATATCCCCACCACGCTGATCCGCAGCAAGGCTGACTGCCCCACCATGGAGGTACCCAGCAGGCCTCCAGCCTGCTTCACCTCCCTGCTCTGAATTGGCCAGAGCAGGTTTTTCTGGGAGGATTTGCTGTCAAGGGAGCGGGATGCTTCCTCATGGATTTCCCTTTCAGGCACAGACCACGCTGACCACCAACGACATCGTCATCAGCAAGCTCACGCAGATCCTCTCCTATCTCAGGCAAGGCACCCGCAACAAGAAGCTCAAGAAGAAAGACAAAGGTAGGAGTTGAAGGAACCAAGTAATAGGATTTTAGTGCTTGGAGCATATCCCAAGGGAATGGGATGTGTTTTGGTTTGTGGTATTCCCCTGGGCCATGAGACAGTGGGCTTGGAGAACAGTGATTTCCTGAATGCTGTGTCCTGAAGGCAGGAGCACATGGGACAGGCTACTGGGAAATTAGAACTGTGAGGGTACCTCGTGGTGCTCTGCTCTTCTGATGAAGGCCCAGTTCCTTGGGAAAATGCCCCCTCTTGGGGAGGGACACAGTGGCTTCCTGGGATGCTGGGTATGATGTGACATTGTCCTGGCTTCCCATTCCAGCAGTTATCCCCGGACAGGGACAGAGGAGCAGCACAGGGGGCAGAGGGGATGATGTGCCTCTCACTGCTGTTGTCTTTGCAGGGAAGCTGGATGAGAAGAAGCCTCCTGAGGCTGATATGAAGTAAGTGCCTCTCTGCTCTAAGGCTATGGGGTCAAAGCTCTGTCCCTTAGGGAATGGCTTTTTGGCCCACCACATTTAGAGTGGGCTGAGTTTGGAGCTGCTGGACCTGTGGTTTATAGGACAAGGCTGGAGGCAAGCTCTGGTTTGGATTTCAGGCTTGAGACAGGTGAGGGCTCACTGTTGCCCTGGACCACACAACTCAGGTCCTGCAGCAGAAGGGAGCAGAAGTGCAGTGATACTTCTGACAGATGTGGAAACCACTTCCATATCTGGTGTCCTTAGCTCTCGGTGCTGGTTCTGTGTGCTCCAGGTCACAAGGAGGTGGTTATGGCCTCTTTCTGCAGCACAACTTAACTCCAGGCTCTTTTCCACTTGTAGCATCTTTGAAGACATTGGGGATTATGTCCCCTCCACTGCCAAGATACCACGGGACAAGGAACGGGAGAGGTACCGGGAGAGAGAGCGGGACCGGGAGCGAGACCGGGAGCGAGAGCGTGACAGGGACCGGGAGCGCGAGAGGGACAGAGAGCGGGACCGTGAGCGGGAGGAGGAGAAGAAGAGGCACAGCTACTTTGAGAAGCCCAAGGCTGATGATGAGGTGAGTCTCTGCTTGTGAAGGACTGTCCCACCTGAGCTCTGCCCTTTGTGAGCTTGTGGGGCTTTGGGTATCTCTGGTTATTGTCAGCTCTTGCTGAGTTCTGCCTGGCCCCAGGGCTGGTCCCTCAGCAAGCGAGGCAGCACCAGCCTGTTTGGGTTTGTGGTTCAGCTCTGTGTGATTGACACTGTCTCTCCCTTCTCTTTGCAGCCCACAGACATCGACAAAGGTGAGTCAAGTGGTGCGGGTCCCTGGGAGGCATAGGACAAGGGGGAAGGGTTTTAAGCTAAAAAAGGAGAGATGTAGATTAGATATTAGGAAGAAATTCTTCCCTGTGAGGGTGGTGAGCACCTGGCAGAGGTTGTCCAGAGAAATTGTGGCTGCCCCATCCCAGGAAGTGTTCAAGGCCAGGTTGGACAGGGCTAGGAGAAACCCAGGATAGTGAAAGGTGTCCCTGCCTATGGCAGGGTTGGAACAAGACAGGCTTCAAGATCCCTTCCAACACAAACCATTGTAAGATTCCAGGTCTCCTGGGATCAGCTGACTTCATCAGTGCCAAACTGGTTTGCTCCTCCCCTCGTACCTCATGTGCAGCTTGTCCTGCCTCTTACTGTGTCCCAAAGGGACTCTGTCCAGCCCCAGTGTTCTGCAGTGAGCTGTTCTTCCCCCCAGATTTAACCTGCTGCTTTCTCTACCCCAGGACCTGGCTCAGCCAAGGAGCTCATCAAATCCATCAATGAGAAGTTTGCTGGAGCTGCTGGCTGGGAGGGAACAGAGGCATATCCTTTACTGTCTGTGCCAGCCTGGCTGGCTGTGGGGCTGGGCTGCCCTTGCAGGCACAGGCACATCTGGGGGGCTCTCCTGCCTCACCTGGTAGCAGGGAAATACTGCCCAAGCCTTGCTTCTCCTACACCAAACAAAAGCTTCACCCCCCAGTTCAGTTGTGTTGGGGTAGGATGGGGTTTTCCAGCTGGCTGTGCCCAGCCTGTAGCTGTAAGGCTCAGCTCATGCGGTGCTTTCCTTAACTGCTGCCACTTTGAAGAAGCCAGAAGACAAGAAGCAGCTGGGAGACTTCTTTGGCATGTCCAACAGCTATGCTGAGTGCTACCCTGCCACGTAAGGAGCAGCAGGGAGCTGTGGGTGGGAGAGGATGTGCCGAGGGGCTGCTGTTCTCTGGCGGCATGAATTAGAGCATCAGCCTCACTGTTCCTTGGGAGAGCAGGTCTGGCCTTGTCTGTGGGAACACCTGCCTGGTAAAACCATCCCAAGCCCTTGGTTCAGGCTCTTAGCTGTTCTCTGCTGTAAGTGGCTGCCTGGAGCCTGTTGCCCCTCAGAGCCATGGGGAGGCTGAGATGCCTGGGAATCTGCTGCATTCCCTGTTAATCCATGTGGTTGTGAAGCTCTGGGCTCCCTCAGTGGAAGAGGGACATCTTTTTAGCCTGCAGAGTCATCCTGGGAGCATTTCCAGCCTTGGATGCCCTGTAGGTACAGGTCCACCTGCAGGGCTTGCAGCTGGGGCTACTCCCCTCTGGTCCAGGAGCTGTGTGTTTGGTCTGAGGCCACGAGACATGACTCCCACCATCCAAGGTCCTGATCCATCTCATGGACCCACTCTGAACCCCTTCCTTGATTTTTTTCTTCCCAGAATGGATGATATGGCTGTGGACAGTGATGAAGAGGTAGACTACAGCAAAATGGATCAGGTACGTTGGCACCAGCCTTTAGGAGCAGCCAGCAAAGGCACCAGTGCCAGCTGCGAGGATCCCATGGGAAAGAAGCAGCAGTGGAGCTGCTGAGAAAGCTGAGAGCTTTGGGGTTTGCTGATCAGTTCCCAGTTGTGTCAGGGAGCAAACAAGTGTCACTGGCACTTGACCCAGAGGTGTTGACAGGCATGCTACTCTGTTCTGACTTCTTCCACAAAATCTGTCTGGAACTTCTTGGGGAGGGGATAAGGAGCCAAGGCCATTGATCTGGGGCTGGTGGGAGATGGAACCTTGTGGCTGGGTGTGCAGGGCTGTGTGAGAAGCCCTTCCAGCAGCAACTGAGGAGCTGCTCTGAGTTGTTCTCTCTCTGCAGGGTAACAAGAAGGGGCCTCTGGGCCGCTGGGACTTTGACACACAGGAGGAGTACAGCGAGTACATGAACAACAAAGAGGCTCTGCCCAAGTGAGTGCAGCCCTCAGGAAGGGCCAAGTGAGGGTTCTGGGTGGGATGACTGTGCTGGCCAAGCCTGGGTGCTGGGGCAGCTTAAAGCAAGCTGGGGGCTCTCCTGTGAGAACCTGAGGAAGAGCTGTGGGTCCTGGGCCTGGTGGTTTTTGCTCTTAGCATCACTCTTGAGGACTCCAGCCCGGGCGCTGCTTTTGGGGGCTCAGGCAAACTCTGGAACATGGCTGGGGAGATGTGTCCCTTTCTCTGGCAGGCTGTGGATCCCCTGTGGGTGCTGAGCCATGTCTTGCTCCTTCTCCAGGGCAGCCTTTCAGTACGGCATCAAGATGTCTGAGGGACGCAAGACGCGCCGCTTCAAGGAGACCAACGACAAGGCGGAGCTGGACCGGCAGTGGAAGAAGATCAGTGCGGTGAGTGCCCGAGCTGGGCTGGGGCTGCTGAGCCTGGAGCTGCCAGCGTGGCCCAGGACAGCTCCGCCCAGTCCTGTCCTCGCTGTCCTAGCCATGGCTCTTCCCAGCTGTTGGTAGTGTGTGTGTGAACACCAGAGCTGGCTCTACTAGCTGGATTTGCTCCTTGCAAGAGTATCAGGCAAATACTTGGGCCTTCAGTATTGCAGCGGAGTCTGGAGCTCTATTTGGAACTGGGAGCAGCCCCAGTCAGGGGATTTTTGCTCTGACCTGTGCAGCAGATGAACATGTCCAAAACCATTAGTTTGGAGCCAAAGGGGATTGGAGGGGACAGGACATGTTTAGTGGCTCCCTGTTTGTGCCAGCTGGCAGAGCTGGGGCTTGTCCTGGCAGGGTGAGCAGTATGGGATGGGCTGGGGAAGATGAGAACAAATGATTTGTGGTGGCCAGAAAGGAGCGAAGGGTGAAGAGGCCAAGCTTCTCCAACTGTAGCTCACATCAGCTCTCTGGCCTGGCTGCAGCTCTCCCCAGTGTATCTGGCATCCTCCAGCCCCTCTGCTAGTTGTGAGCAGCCAGATTCCCTGAGGGTAATAGGACTTTGTGCTTTCTCTGCAGATCATCGAGAAGAGGAAGAAGTTGGAGGCTGATGGGTAAGTACAGTAGTCTCTGCTTGTGGCTCAGCTTCTGGGGCTGTACTGGGGGCCCCTCACCTGTGGTGTGAGAGTGTGGATGTCAGTGCTGAGCTCTGGGTGGGAGGTGGAGCTGCCTGCCCTGCATCCTCACCACTCTCCTGCCTCTCTCTTCCAGGGTTGAGGTGAAACGTCCCAAGTACTGATGCCTCCCATGTTTCTTCCTCCCTCTCCTGGAAGCCTGGCCTGCTGGGAACTGCCTTCCTGGAGCCTGCTGGTGTGCTCTCCTTGCCCCACACACCATCCACTCTCTGCTCAGGGCTGGGAGCTCTTCCCTCACTCTGTTCTTTGCTGTAGAGCCTGTGCTGTGTAAATGTTGTAGCCTTAATAAAATCACATTAAATTTGTGTGTGGACATCTGTTTGTGCAGAGAGGAGGTGCCTGGGCACATTCTAGCCTTCTTTGAAACAGCAGGGAGGCTAGGACTCTTCTACTTAGCAGGCACACTTGGGGCTGACAGGGCAAACCGTGGCTGTATTTATTGAGGGAGCCTTTTGGGCTGGGGGCAGCATCCCTGGATAAAACTGACAAGTCTATTTGGGTGCAATAATCCCAGGTGAACATTCTGTACCACAGGGCAAGGGGAAGAAATGGGACCTTGGGTAGGGTGCAGCAAGTGCAGTGATCTTAATGAGCATTCTCTGCTGCTCCGAGTGCTGGCAGAGGGCTGCTCTAGGTGTGTGTGATGGGGCCAGCAGGGAGCTGGGCTGGCCCCTCGGGCAGGGGTGCTGCTGGTGGTCCCTGGCTGGGCTGGGGTCTTTAGGGGGTATCCCTGCAGGCCCTGCAAGGGGCCAAAGTGCTACCTGGCCCCTGGCTGCCCCTCCCCTGGGAACAGAGAGAGGGGATGACAGTGTGAACTAAGGACCCTGTGGTGCGAATTAAGGAGCCTGTGGAGCTCCCAATGGTGAAGCGCTAAAGGACGGGAAAACATGAAGTGGGTGGAGAGCGACCTGGTGAAATGGGACCATGGGCGCCCGCAGGCTGGAACCCCGAGCTGGTGTCCCCTGAGGTGGTGTCCCCTGAGGCGGGTGTCCCCTGAGCCGGTGTCCCCCGAGCCGGTGTCCCCCGAGCCGGTGTCCCCCGAGCCGGTGTCCCCCGAGCCGGTGCCCCCCGAGCCGGGCCGGGCCCGCAGCGCTGGAGAGGGCGGCTGGGCGGCCCCACGTAAACAAAGGGGGCGGTGTCTATGTAAATGAAGGCGTGGCCATGTAAATCAGCAGGGCACCATGGCGGCCGCCATGGAGGAGGTGAGCACGCGTGGGGCTACGGGACGCCAGAGCCCCCGGCCCCGGTCCCACGGCCCCGCTCTCCTCAGGAGCCCCAGGAGTCCCCGGAGCCGGCGGCGCGGGAGCCGCGAGTGCGGGACACTCCCGAGGACATTTGTCTGGAGGCCACGGCCAACGCCATCGCGCTGCACCCGGAGCGGCCGCTGCTGGCCGCGGGGGACGTGGACGGCGACGTGTACCTGTGAGTGGGACCGGGGCTGGGGAGGGGGTCCCGGCTCTGGCACCCGCTGGGCACCGGCGGCGGAGCTCCCCGGCCGCCCGCGGGTCCCGGCGAGCACTCCCCGTGCCGGCAGGTACTCGTACTCCTGCACCGAGGGGGAGAACCGGCAGCTCTGGTCCTCGGGACATCACCTCAAGTCGTGCCGGGACGTTGCGTTCTCCCAGGACGGGCAGAGTGAGTGCGAGGGACGTGGGGTGGCACCGGGGCACGCCGGGCGGGGGGCACTAACGCGGCTCTCCAGAGCTTTTCACTGTGTCCAAGGATAAGTCCATCCACATTCTGACAGCGGAGGAGGGACGGCTGGAAACGCGCTTCCCCAAGGCCCACGAGTAAGTCCGTACAGGCGGCTCATTCTGGGCAGAATGGCTGGGGCATTGTCCCCTTCCCTCCCGCGACAGGGCCACGCAGCTCTGGGCCGGGCAGGGAGAGCCCGAGTGACCGCGGGGGTGTGGGGCCGGGGTCTCTGCAGGTCGGCCCTCAACTGCGTGTTGCCCATCGAGAACCACATCTTTGCCACGGGTGACGAAGGCGGGGCAGTGAAGGTGTGGGACCTGCGCAAGGGCAGTGCCATCCTGGAGGCACGGCAGCAGGAGGAATACATCAGTGCCATGACTGTGGATGGCAACGGGAAGATCCTACTGACAGCCAGGTGCCGGAGGGGTTTCATGGTCTTGGGCTCCCTGTGTGTGTTCATGGCTGGAGTGCTGTGTGCTCATGTGTCCCTTCCCACAGTGGTGATGGCACCCTGGGCGTCTTCAACGTGAAGAGACGGCGCTTTGAGCTGCTCTCGGAGCCGCAGAACGGGGACCTGACGTCTGTGGTGCTGATGAAGGTTGGCACTGCTCCCCGACGTGGAGCAGGATCCCATTGCCCTCTGTCCTCGCTTCCAGTTTTTTGTTCTGCCTCTGCCTCACTGCCCTCTCTCGTGCCTAGAGGGGGAGGAAGGTGGCGTGTGGCTCCAGTGAAGGCACCATCTACCTCTTCAACTGGGACGGCTTCGGGGCCGCCAGCGACCGCTTTGCGCTCAGGGCAGAGACCATTGACTGCATGGTGCCCATCACAGACAGCATCGTGTGCGTGGGATCCCTGGATGGAGTCATCAGGTCAGGGGAGTGCCGTGGAGAGGGATGGGGAGCTGTGGGATGGGGTGAGGGGGAATGGAGAGGGATGGAAGGGCATGGGATCAGGAAGGATTGTGGGGGGTGAGATGGGATAGGGAGGGGAGGATGGTGGGGCAGAAAGGGGAGAAGAGTGGGCTGGAGATGGGGTGGGATGGGGAGGGGCTGAGATGGGGATTGTGGAGGATGGGATGGAGAGGAATGGGGAGGTGTGGGATGCGGAAGGGATGGAATGAGGAGGGTGTGGGACGGGATCAGCCTTGCCCAGCACACAGGACAGGAGGGCAGACGGCGTCCCCAGGCGCTGCAGGGCCCTCAGTGCCCCGTGCCGTGCGCAGGGCGGTGAACGTGCTGCCGAACCGCGTGCTGGGCTGCGTGGGGCAGCACCTGGGCGAGCCCATCGAGCAGCTGGCCGTGGCCGCGGACGGGAAGCTCCTGGCCAGCAGCGGCCACGACCAGAAGGTGAAGTTCTGGGACGTGTCGGCGCTCGGGTCCATGGTGGTCGATGATTACCGGCGGAAGAAGAAGAAGGGCGGGCCGCTGCGCGCTCTCAGCAGCAAGGCGCTGGGCAGCGGGGAGGATTTCTTCGCTGACCTGCGGGACGAGGCCGAGCCGGAGGCGGCGGTGGGGGAGGGCGGTGAGAGCAGCGACAGCGACAGCGACTGAGCGGCCGCGCGGGGCCGAGGGCCGCCCCCTCAGCGCTGCCGCCCCGCCCGGCGCGGGGGCGGGGCTCTGCGCCTCTATTGCTGGGCGCGGCCAATCAGAGCCGCGGGTCCTGGGAGTGCCCGCCTGCGGGGCGTGGCCTCAGTGCAATGCGAGCCGTATCGCTGGGCAGAGCTCTGGCGTTCTGATTGGCTCCTGGGGCTGCCACTCAAGCTGGGCTGTGCGCGTGTCCGAGCAGGGGACAGCGGTTATGGCGGCTCGGAGGAGCGGGGGGTGGCCCCGGCATGGGGACACAAGCTGGGGTTGGGGAGGGACTGGGAAGGGTCCCTGACGGGTCCGTGATGGATGGGGAGTGGCTCCGAGATGGGGGCACGTAACCCTCACCCTCTAGGTGGGGGGCTCCGGCGGGGGATGCAGCACTGGGAGGGCAGGGGGTAACGCTGGGGTTTGCTGGTGTCTTTGGGGGTCCTGGGGTGGGGGGAGACAGGACAGTTCTCAGGAGGGGTGAGGGGGTGACATGGGGTCCGGGGGTGCCTGGCCAGGCCACACAGATTGATTGCTTTCCTGCCTTGCTGGCCCAGCAGGTCACTTTGTTTATTAATTTGTTTATTTTGTTAATTAAGACTTAAGCTCTGTTAGAAATAAACCCAGTGCCTTTCATTTCCCAGTGCCTTGTGCTGATGGTTTGGCTCAGGATGAGGCAAGGACTCCTGGAGTGCCCCAAGAGGGACAGACAGACTTCCAGGGAGTGCAAAAAAGAACTTAAAAGAGTGTACCAAAAGGCTCTTGGAGGATCCTGGGGATTTCCAAAAGGAAGAGGGATGGGATTTGGGTGCTGCTAAAAGGACATGGTGGGTCCAGATGTGCCTCACAGTGTGCCATGAGGGGGAAGATGGGCAGGGATCCCTCCTGGGGTAGGTCCTTCCCTGGGGACGAGCAGAGTGGGCAGCAGCTGCAGGGCCTGGAACAGCGTCAGATACTGCTGGACACTGCAGCCAAGGCCCCTGCAGGACCCCCTGCACCTGCTGGCCAACAGGATCTGGTGCAGTTCCGCCAGGATTTCTACTCCTGGCTGTGGCTCACATCCCTCAGCTGATTCCCAGCACTGCCTGGGACCCCTTGAACCACCAATTGCAGCCCCCAGGTGCTGCTGGCCCCGGGGTTTGTGCTGCACCTGCTGGGACATGGCCAGAGGCATTCCTGGAGCTAAGAGACACCTGGAGACCCTGGAGAGCATAAAAGGGTGTCTTGGTTTGAAAGACAGGTGTCTGCTAAAGAAGGCAGCAGCCGCCCTTGGAGTGCTTATTGTTCCTTAGCAACAAAAACGGGGGGGAAATTCCCCAAGACAGAGAAACAAGAGGAAAAACCCTAACTGCCAACAAGGTGTTACCAGATGTCACAGAGGTTCTCTGGGGAGGACATGAGAAAGCACTCAGAGGAGCCTGAGGGATATCAAAAGCTGGCCAGAAAAAGCCCAGTGAGTAGAAGACAACAAAGATCAAGGTGCCAGGGAATGCTGCTTCCCACACAGTGGGCCTAGCAGGCTCTGAAGGCACCAAATCCCACCCTGTCCCTTCCAATTGCCTTTCCTGTTGTGTGGGGAGAGCACCAAGATGCACTTGACAGGCAGGGAGCTGAGGATACAGGAGGAAAAGATGATGTGACACAGCCGGTGCTTTCCACAACTCTTTACTCTCAAAAGAACAACATGTGACCTGACCTCCCACTCCTGAGGAATCATTCTGACAATACTGCTTGGACATTCATGGACAGCTGCTTCCTCACCATGCAAACAGGTTACAGGCACTCCTCTCACCACACAGCAGCTCCTCCAGACCACTGGGACACTCCCTGTGTGTGGCCTTGTCCTCCCCTGAGGCTGTTCCTCAGGAACCAGCCGTGCCAGTGGAGGAATCCCCTCCATCACACTGGCATCCAGTGCTGGCAGCCCCTCCAAGAGCTGCTGCTTCTCCAGGATCTGCCCCTCCAACACAACACAAACCAGCTTAACAGAAGCCAAACTTGGCAGAAAAACCAACAACCCAAAACTTGAACCAACTCAAGGGCTGCCCAGGAACGAGGACAGCAGCCATTGCAAACCGATGCAAACAACCTGAAGGGAAGCTGGAACAGGGCCAGGACCCCAGCAGGGCTCAGGCTCAATGGTGGCTCTGGCAGAGCAGTTGCCTAGGTCAGCTGGCACCCTGCAGTGGAGAGGGAAGTGTCAGGCTCTGCCCCCAAACCCCCTCCCTCTTGCATCCTGTGCTTCCACACAGGAATCCCACCCACAGCTCTGAGGTGACAGTGTTGCAGCCCTGCCTGCCAGCTTGGGTCCCTCCCTGCCCCAGAAGTGCCGCAGCTCCAATCCCCATGAGACTCTTCAAGACTTTGGGAAAGACAAGGAGTTGTCTATGCAAGGACTTACCAAGGACTCACCTAACACCTTGAGAGTGTGCAGGGCTGCTGCCATCTTGGCCTTCTCATGCTCACTCTGGCCCTGCCTGTCTGGCAAGACCCAAGTGAAGCCACTGATGGACACGTGGTAATCCGGGATCACCACCTGGTACCAGAACCGCTGCCACCCGTTGGGGTTCACCTGGACACACCTGATGATGAACAGGGGTGTCCTCAGGCGATGCTTCCAGCACACCATGTTCAGGTGTTCCAGCAAGTTCTGCAGCGACAGAGGCAGGGCTGTCAGCCTGGGCACTTCCAGGCTCTTGCTTCCCTGCGCCCAGCTGGACGATGGCTCCTCCTCACAGGGCTGCAGCTTCTGCTTCAGTCGGGGGTCCAGCCAGTCCACCTTCATCCCTGCTTCCCCAAGCCTCAGGTTCCCTAGGAGACAGGAGATGCTCCAGCACCATTCCATCCCATCGCATCCCATCCCTTACAGTGATCTCCAGGATTTTAGGGGCAGCTCGAATTTAGGGCCAAGGTGAACAGATACCAAAGCCAAAAGCTCCTCTCAGCTGGGGCATGAATGGGTACAAACCAGGACTTTGGAGGTCCCAGTTGGATGTCTGGCAAGTGTGTCCCATCAGGGCATTGCAATCATGGGATGGGGCTCAGAGGGACTGAGCAGCCACACCAGGTGAGTTTAAGGGACACTGAGGGGTTGGGCAGCTCAGGAAAGGTTTAATAACATGGTTAAATGTTCTGGATGCCCTGAACTGGTACTGGTGATGCTCCTGCTCTGACTAGGCAGCTTTCTGGAAACCTCCAGCAGCCTCTTCATTCCACCACCAATAGGACTGCTGGAAATCAACTGCACTAAGGGCAGCTGGCATCCCACAGGACACAGGGAGAGCAAGGGGTGTCTCAAGTTTGAAGTCACCTTTCAGCCAAGCCTGAAGGTGCAAGACACCAGGAAGACCAGCCCAAGCAGCACCCCTCAGCACCACTCACCTTCCATCAGGATTTTCTTGGCCTGGGCAGCAGCCTTGTGTGACCTGTACTTCAGCACAGCGAGCTTGGCCTGTCTCTGGCGGGGGCTGGTGTACAGGGTGACACTGCAGATCCCCTCAGTGACCACCTGCAGCCTGGCCTCCAGCTCTTGCTGGCTCACCGATGCAGCCAGGCCGTTCATGAGGAGCTCACGCTTCTGTGTGCTCCAGCACACCACGATGGCACAGCCCTCACGCAGCTGGAAGCGGTGGAAGGTGGCGATGGCGCTGCGGGCGCACTGCCAGGACGCGTACCTGGCGTAGGCGAAGCCGCGGTTGAGCCCGCTGAAGGTCAGCATGAGGCGGAACTCATAGAGCTTCCCCACGCTCTCAAAGAGCGGGATCAGGGTGTTCTCGTAGACGTCCTGTGGCAGCCTGGCAATGTACACCTCGGTGCCGACCGGCGGCGGGCCGCCCACCCAGCCTGTGGGGACACGGGGACGTGGTGAGCCCCGCCGTGCTGCCGGGGCGCCGCGGCCGAGCTGCTCTCCTGACATACCTGGGGGTGGCCCTCCGTAGTGCCTCTGCCCGTTGATTTGCACCAGCTCGATGCCGGTCTCCTTCTCCCAGGCGAGCAGGGCCATCTTACCGGCCTCGTTGATTCCGCTGCTCCACATCTGAAGGAGGAGATGATGGCGGTGATTGTGTGAGCAAAGAGCTTTCAGCCTCCCAGCTGGGAGCATCCCAACCCCATGAGGGAACTGCCAGATCCACTGCCAGGCAGCATTGTGGAGGAGCATAAGAATCCCTCTGCTCTCAGGGAACCTGAGGAGCCTCCTGACACTCCCATCCCAAGGACTGTCTGAGCCTGCTCCACCTGACTTGACTCTAAGTCCAGCAACTTTGTTAGAGCCCAAAGTCAACAACTCTTTCAAGTTTCCCACAGCCCTGCAAGGCTTGGAAAGCCAAAGCACAGGCAGCAGCTGCCTGGTGCCACAAGAGGGAGCTGGAGCACAGAGCCAAGGTGACCCAGTACCTCATGACAAAGACAGTGGGTTACATTGAATATTGGGAAGAAAATCATCTCTGTGAAGCTGGTGAGGTATTGGCAGAGGTTGCCCAGAGAATCTGTGGCTGCCCCATCCCTGGAAGTGTTCAAGGCCGGGTTGGAGGGGGTTGGAGCAACCTGGGGTAGTGGAAGTTTGCCTGCCAGTATATATAGTATTAAAGAGTAACAAGAACAGACAACTGGAAAGCAGCTGAGTTATTACTGTGCTTGAAAACAGAACAGCAGCTGGGACAGTTACAGGAGGACAGAAAGGAAAACAGAAGTTGGAGGAGAAAGCTTAGCTAATGCTTACACAGGTTCCAAGTGCTCCTGACATTGTGCAGATTAGAAAATTTACTTCATCTCCTGAAGATTGGCCAAATCCTCAGTCTTGTTACAAAACGAGATGAAATTAGAAAAGGCACGGCCTTTAACGATTCAATTGGCCAGGAGTGTTACTGAAATTTTAGAACACAGGGAAATCCCCACCTGAGCAACACTAATTGCATGGATTTCTGGTATCTCCCTGAAATTCACTCCATCCCACATCTCACCCATATTAGCGAGATGTGGGATGGAGTAATTTTCATGGCGATACCAAGAATTCTACATGTAATGTCAGACTAATTGACCGTTCCCTAGAACTAGGATTTACAGGTTGTCCACCAAGAAAACAGATGTGGAAAGAATTATATAATCAAGAATGATTTTCAAGAATTCCAAAAATTGCCGTTCTTCTTCCCCGGGGCAATGATGAAAGAAACCCCTGACTAAAGTTAATAAAAAATTTAAAAGCAGTATCATTTCCAACAGGAGCAGTACACCCCTACCATCTGGTTACAGCAGGATGGGGTTTTACCAATTTGCTTCAAACTGACCCTGAGCAATGGTATTTTCATTGTTTAGTTCGACTGCATTTCAGGAGACAGAACAGAGATCTTCTGAATGGGAAAATCATCTCTAGTCTGAGCATGAAAGGAGCTCATATATTCCATAGAATAGGTACAAATAGGCCAGGAAGGCAGAATTCAATGGGCTTTCCACACCCCAAATTGCCCCAGTCAAACGGAAGCATGAGCTAATGGCCTATAGAAAAGCCATACACACAGCCGGGGATACTCAGGGTACTTTACACGAGTTAAATATTGTCTGTGTTCTGCGCGAGCACTTTATGCAAACCCTGAGTGAGGTGATTCACCTTCCATTCAACGGGAACATTTGTCACTTTACAATCAGGACCACCTGTTCCAGTAAAAGTAACACAAATTAAAATTTCCTATTTTAAATTAATTTAAATTTAATTTAATTTAAAACTGACTCTCTGGGCACACTTCGGAAACTAAGGATAGCAGTGGAAAAAAACCAGATTTAGTGCAAGGTAGCTTTTTCCTGGTTTTAGTGGGATAATAACAAACCCCACCAAGACTTGTATTATTTTACTTTTTCAGAAAATTATGCCATCGCCATTTCCACTAAATAGCAAGTTATCCATTGAAGGACTGCTTATTCTCCTCACTGAAGGAATCAGCACCAGAATGAATCAGACATAAATCACCAAACCTGACCCACTGGATGGGAACCTTCAAGTTTTCCATCTCTAATGGTCACTGTGGTGATGGCTGTAAAATATAATTGTGCATTTCAATTACCATTGTTAACGAATAAGCCATAATTGTACAAATTTAGGAGCTCAGCCTAACAATATGAATTTGGCAGAGGGAAATACAACTGTAATATGTGAAGCACAACTTTCAACCAAGAAGGGGGAAATTTATTTACTCAGCTTCCAATATTGACACAAAATATGAAAGGGAAGTATTAGTGGAGATATATCCACAACTGTGAGTAATACATACTGGCACGACAAAAACGAATTTAAACCTCACAATGCATTTCACTACCTCCCAGGCTCCTGATAAGATCCGTGAAATCTTATCTCCACAAATTTCTAAAACTGAACGCTATGCCATCAAATATACCAGCCCAAACAGGTGCTATTTAATTTATTTAAGCGATTCTCAAAGCAGAGGAGTTAACAATGCAGGTCAGTATCTCTGCAATGCAAGCTGCCACTTGTGTCTAGTCCCTGTGCACGGTGGTGGGCAGGGCTGCACAGCCAGACCCTGATCCCTCCGAAACCATCACGGGGACAGGAGGAGCTGTGCTGGGGACACAATTGGGAGCACTATGTATGGATGCTGGAGTCCTAGCAAACGAAAGAAACTCGGTAACAAGTGATTTGTACCAACTGAAAGATCCATTAGGACCGTCCTAATCAGCATTAGGAGCTAGCCAATGGTTCTTATCAGATACCTCAACGGGAAAGGACCGAGGTAAAAAGTTCTCCAGCTAACAGTGAATGCCAACAGATTGCATCTCCCCCTCCAAGGAGTTTCATCTTTCAAGAAGACTAAAAACCAACTTGTGATGAACGCGGGAAGCACAAAGCGGGATAGAAGACCAGCCCCATTCCCTCCTCAGAGCCTCGTGGCCCGGCCCCGTGGCTCCCGCGATGTGTCCCAGCCCAGGGAGGCGGCCCGAGGGGTGCCCGGGCTGTGTGGAGAGGCAGGAGCCGGCTCTCAGCGCAGCCCCCGGTGCTGCCAGCGGGGGTTCCGCGCACCCCCGGCCCCGGGGAGCCCGGCGGAGCGGCCAGCCCTGCCTGTGCTCCCAGCCGGGGCCGTGGCTGCTCCGCTCCCCACGGGAAAGGCCTCCCTGAGGTGAGCACGGCTCCAGGGCTTCCCCGCGTCCCCACAGCGCTCACCTGCCGCTCCATCGGCGCCGCTCGGGAGATCTCTGCCCTTTCCTCGGGCCGGCCAGGGGAAAAGGCAGCTCCGCCCCCCGCCCCGCTCCACCCCGGACTGCGGAAAACAAAGCCCACTCTTTACAATTTTAAAGTTTTAGTAAGGGATAAAATGCGGCGCTGGGGTGCTTGGTGAGAGGAATGATGGGCTTGTCTTTACAAACAAGCCGTGGGTCTGCTGGTAGATAAAACTAGCACTGAGAGATAAACAATGGGAAAATGGAAAAAAAAAAAAATACTTGCCTTTATAAACAGACTGTAGGATTGCTGATAAATGAAATTGGATATTGAAAGATTAAAGAAACAATGGGAAAAAAACCCATAAATTCCATAAGAATTAAAAATTTAAAAGGGAGGGTTATACATTAGAGGGGAATCTCAGGTATCGAGCATTCTGGGGAGTCTGGACCTCTCAAATACCTCATCCAACGGGGAAAGAGGGAAATGCGACCGGGAAATTGAGATAAAAAGGAGGCTTCGTCCTCCAAAAATCTGAGAGACCCCAGGGGCCTCTCCCTTTACTCGAATAAAGTAAAAGGACTCCTCTGTTTCCTTTTTGGGCATAAACCTCTGGTGTTTGTGGATTAATTTTCCTGACAATGGCCAGAAGCACACCCTTAGCTTAAACAACGTTTTTTATATACTATTACATTTCAGGGGTACATGCATATTCATAAAAGTTTCTACATATTCACACTTTCCTTTGAGTTTATATGTTCTTTTGCTTGGTTTTAACCTTTGACTTGTCTTCATGCCATCCTGTAGATTAAACCAATGTATTTGGTTCTTCTGCTGGCTCAAAACCTGATCTGCAAGGGACAGAGGAGGTGCACACCCACCACCAGAGGCTCTGGGGTTTGAGCCAGTTGAGGGAGAAGGCCAGACAGACCACGGTGCTTGTTTTCGTGCCAGTGTCCTCCCCCTGCCCCAAAGAAGGGTGACATTCACATGGGACATTCACCCACTTGGGACTGAGGGCTTCTATCCCTTCTGTTGGGGAATAACTGGCTCAACTTTGCTCAAGTGAGAGGCAGGGTCATGATTTAAAGGAGTCATAAAGCATCAAAGACCCTTCAGACAGTGCAAAATTCCCCTCCCCAGGGGAGGTAGCCATGTGTTGTGTCTAAATCTAAATGTGTATTAACCCATTGACACTGGTGTTTCCTGGGCTTTCCCCCACCCCTGATGGACCAAGATTGTGACTATCACTCAGACCACCAGACTTCAAAATTGGAATAATCAAGTCTCTTCAGTCAAGTCTAGTTACTGCATACATGGGTGGTGAGATCTATCTACTCTTACCCTTCCCTCTTATTTCTTTCTAATACATTTTCTTACCTGTTATTCCTATGCTTTTATATTGTTGCATTACTATAGATAATAACTGGAATGGCTACATCTCTGCTTTCCACTGCTTCTAAATGGTTCTGAAATAGACCCTACATATTTTTATTTACAAACACTGCTCATTCAGTATTTTTTCACCTCTAATGCTCCCCAATGGATCTATTAACAAGAGCTCAGGTTATTCCTGCTGTGGCAGCTCAGCACTTCTGGCACAGAGGAATGCAGCCCCCCTGGTCCAGACCCCAAAGAATGATTCCAAACCCTCCACAGCATTGTCACTTGCCAGGCTATACTCACTTATTCCCTAAGGTCCCAAAAGCATATCATCTTGCAGGTCCAGATAATGACCAGTATCTCACCAAACTGTGGGAAGAGGAAAAAGAAATATTACTAAAAACTTTGAAATACAGACACACACAAAAAATCATAGCAAAGAAATAGAAATTTAATACAAAATTATAATGATTAAAAATTAAAAAAAAAAAGTTAAAAAGTTTTGGGTTTTCTGCTTAGGAAGGAAGAAATAAAATCTTGTCCAGCCAGTCTGCATTGAGCTGTCCTTTATATTTCTAAACTGCTTGGCTGTACCATTGTCTTGGTAAAAATCCAAGAGCAAGTAGAAAGGGAAGTTAATGATTCATATCCAAGGTAAGGAAGTCACTAGTGAGCCAGATCCATAAAGACACGACAAAACACTGGATTAATGAAACAGGTTCTGCTCACCCAAGTACCTGCAAATAGAAATGCACTTTAGCAATGTGCCTATTTGTGCTTCTATAAAATGTAACTAGGCTTCTTAATATTTTAAGTAGAAAAATGACTGATTTTTCCAAAGAATTAGTAACTCATACCCACCTCTAGCTAACATCAACTTGCTTTTCTGAAATGCATCTCAGCAAGGCAAAGTGTTGCCACTAGATGGCAAAATGAGACTGAATTTTCCCTCCTACACAATCTCATATTTTATTTGTTGGATGGAGATAAAAGAAAAAAACATTAATATATTTTTTATCCATTTTAATCCTCTGACATTTTTCTGGAAAACAGCAGCTGCAGGTATTCTCTTATGTGAATGGAAAGTACAATCGAGGTGAGATCCTACTCTGCTGTTAATTTAATCCACATATTAGAGAAAAGCCCTGACAGATCAGGACTGCTCCAATGGACTTTTGACCTGTGCTGGCTCTCCTTCATAATGAGCCAGGGATAAAAGGAATTGTCTTAAATCTACTCATAGTACAATGTGTACAACTTAAAATATATGCAAAATTCTTCTTTGTAAGAGAAAAAAAAAATGCCTCTTATGAATACACTATATTTTGAAGATAACAATGAAAAGTTGAAAAGCAAGGGGTGTTCAACAATTCAGCTCCTTGGAAACTCTAAGGCGGTCATAGAGAAGAACATAGAGATTGAAAACAAAACTGACATTAAAAACAAAACTATACACAAGATGATGGTGGCTAGCAGCATTTTTCTTCAAGTCACCTGTGTATTTTCTGGTCTGTGAAATTCACTCTTGAAAACTTTCAGGATTGACAAAATCTTTTCCTGAGAAGGTCTGAAATTAATATATGTTCGTGGAAAAGTTGTAGAAGTTTTTTATTTTTCACAGCATTGCAAAATCACAAGTGCTTTTCTCACTGGTGAGCAAGCTGTTGAAATATTTAGAGAATTGGAAATATATTAGGATCAGAATCCAATTCTGAGTTTGTGTATGGACAGGAACATTTCAACTTCAACGACTCAAATCCCATGTTGGCAACCAGTTTACAGTATAAACTCTGCAAGTTTCTATAGAATTAAAGTTACAAAGTAGCATTGTTTAGGTTAGCAAACATTGCCTCACTGAATAAAAGGAGATCACTTAGAAAGTCAGAGCCAACAAACTGTTTATGGGTGTCAATAGTTCATTTGATTAAAATAGAAAAATGGGTTGAGTTAAAAAAAATAAAATCATATCTTTAGCTGTCAGAATAGCTGGATAGACTTGAAATACTGCTGTTTAAAAAGCTTAAATGAAAAAAAAAAAAAACCCATAACTTTTGTTTTGGCATCATTGCTGAAAGAGATGAATTTTGGTTTTTTTAATAAACTTGTACCAAAACCCCCAAACCACACCATACCAAAACCCAAAAGAAGGCAAAGCAAATGGAGAGCCTGTTATGGAAGCACTGAATGGGAATTCCTCAGGCTCCAGCTCCATCCAGGGACAGCAGCTCCCACAGCCTCTGGTTTCCAGTCGAGCTGGGAGGGTTCCCAGCACAGCCCAGTCCTGCAGTGGTGCAGAGGGGACAGGGATCGGGTGGGAGCCAGAGCAGGAGCTGTTAAGGCAAAAGGGAGATGGGCAGGTGGAAAAAAGCCTTGGGGATAACTGGAGCCTTGCAGAGCCAAGGTCTTGGCAGCTCCCCTGGGCAGAGGGCTGGCCTGGAGCTGGGGGAGGACATCTGTGCTTTTTGACAGCACAGGTGGAAAGGGTTTGAGCAGTGAGCCCAGACTAAAGGGTGTTTATAACTTGCTTCATCTTTACCTTAAGCTCCAATATCACTGTCAAACTGGTGACCTCAGGTACAAAACTAGTGTGTTCACTGGCAGAGTTCTGTACCTGGAAGACACTGTTAGTACAGAAGGGTCGTGTCCAAAACAGAACATCATTCCCACGTGTTCTTTTTGCCCCTTTTGTGTCACAGTACAGCTGATCCTGTTTAGCAGCTCCTGAACTGATCTGCTGAGCTGCACTGAGCAGCCCAAATACTCGAGGAGAGTTCTTCTGTCCCCATTTCCTCCCTCTCATACCTGCAGCAGCTTTTCTTGGTAGCACAGTCCTTCACATTGTGAGAATAACTGACTGCTATCACCCAAAATCACAAAGTTTATCTCCTTTTTTCCTTCCCTCATCTCCAACTTCCCTTTCTCAGACTTAGCAAGCATTTTTTTCAGTCTTTCTTCAGTAGAGGTCTCCTAAGTGCTCTCTGCATTTGTCTGCAGACAAGTAGATACTTGATTCTCTTTGGTTTTCTGGCTAGAGTCCAGCTGCACTCTACAGTGCTGCATTCTGCAGCAGCAGGATCAAGTCCAGGGAGGTTCTGGATTCTGGTGATCAGCATGGGACTCACTGGGACGGGTCTCTGCTTGGTTAATCTCCAGAAACCAATTATTCAACACAGGAACAAACTCAGCTTAAACTCAAGAGACAGAATGCAGAACAGAGGCAGGGTGGTGGGTTTTGTGGGGCAGAGCTGGGGTGGAGTTTAAGGTCGGGGCCAAATAGGAACATAGAAAAGAAGAAACCCCAGGGGCACAAAGCACTCAGAACACCCTGGGCTGATACCCCACGAGGGTCTGGGATGGGACAACTCTTCCCAGGCTCACAGGGCACACTCCCTGAGGAAGAAGGTGGAATTTACTCTTCCTGGGCTTTAAATCCATGCTTCTCACTTTAACAATGCTTATCTGAAACTAAATCTTTGCCTCCCTGGGCAGAGGCACCTCACACTACAGTGGCTGTATTTTAGGATTTCAGGCCTTTTGAAATCGCCTAAACTCCATCTTGACACCTGCTCAGTGTAACACAATTGATGTATTTTTTTTTCAGTCCAGGAAAATATTTGCTGAGGGTTAAGTTCGTATAGAGAACCTTTTTTTTTGTGTGTGTGTGCTTTGTGTGAAATTGGATTTGAAGCCAGTGTCTCAGTTTTATTCAAGCCATACATTTCAGAGGCAGGTAGGCTGGTTAGCATTTACCTCAGGTGCTGTTCCCATTAAAGTGTCATATTCAGGGTCCATCCATCCCTGCTCTTGCACCTGACAGTCACCACTGTGGGGCTGGGTGGGGAAGAAGCCTCGAAGTTCCATTCCTGCAAATTTATTTTTCAAATTCATCTAGGTGTGAATATGAATTTCCTGATATTTTCTCCAGGGGGGAGTTTTACACCTGAGCCAAGTGTGGAAGGGAGGACACTGACATGGTAAAAACAGCATTATTTCTACCCTACCTCACAGGGTCTGCTTGCCTTATCTCCCTTATCTGCCTCTGAACCCAGCTTGTTGCTAAGCAAAGGTCACTTTGTTGTGCTCATCCTCCTGAGGTGGGTGATGAAAATATCTGAAATTTCAGAACAAATTTGAACCTCCACGGCACCAGAGCTGTTCTTATGATCAGAGGTTTGTCCACCACACATCCAAAACCTCTCCCTCCCTTTGGTCTGGCCTCAGCAAAGCACCAAATTAACACTGACATTTCAGTCTCTCACAGTTATGGGTAGGTAATACAGCCTGGGAATTGGGCATGTCATGTTAAAAATGGAACTACAGGCTGTCTAGGATAAAAATTTCCAGGGTAAAAGGAATAACCTACCCCAGTCTTTTAAAAACAAATTTGGGCAGGAGAAAAGAAAACCACTCTATAAGGATCCACTTCACTTTGTGACTGAGCTGAACATGAAGATGGAATTCTTACATTAAAAAAGGTTTGAACTTTTTTTTTTCTTTTGGCTCTAGGGATATGGACATGTTAACTTGAGCTACTCTAGAAAAATAAACCCTTCTGAAAGTGGTTCAAAGTAAGCTCTTGACTCCACTTAAAGCAGGGACAGAAGACCACAGAGAGAGGTGGGAGAAAATGGAAAACGTTGCTGCTCTTTGAAGGCAGTGTGAATTTCCTCCCTGTATTGCCTAAAATGGTTTGAGTCTCACATTTTCAAACATCAATCACCAGATCATCATTGCAGCAGAAAGAACTTACCACTGGCAGCTGTTACTGAGGAGACACTTTTTTTGGGTGAAGGTTGTGTCACTGCAGGCTATAAAATACCTATGAAACATCTTTAAGTTCTTTAAAAAGAGGGGGGAAAAGTATCAATAAGAAGATAAGCATCTGATAATAGCAGTAAAGTCAGTGTTTCTCAGCTTTTGAAAATACAAGAGCTTAAAATCCATCTTATGAGACTGCCAGCTGCTGAAGGACTATATCTGAAAATTCAAATATAGAAAATACAAAGTGGTGTTTCCTCAGCAAGCCTCACTGGGGCACCACATCCGATGTGTTTGTGATATTACAGAAGTTGTAGAGAAAGACAGAGCTCAAGTTTGTGTGCAGCTGGGTTTTGCAAGAAATGCATGAAATCTGCACGTAGCTATGATGTACTCAGTGCCACGGGCAGGATGCAAACAAATAATAATAATAGATAAAAATAAAAATAAATATAAAAATAGATTTGTTACAATTTCTGTGGTAGCTGCTCTTGAGACTGGGAGATCAATTTTAGAGGTAACTGATTTCCTCCTTTCTCAGCATCAGAACAAATGGTACTGCAATTCTCCTGTAACACCACCAGCATAAAATTTGACCAGACTAATTAGTTTCATATTAGTACAAATAAGGAGTCACACAATTGCAATTAGATCTGCTACACTGGGTTTGGGATAGAAACCAGATTAGAAGGTAATGAAACACATCTTCAATAAAAGCAATTAGAAAATTAACACAGCCTTCATCATAACTGAATGCACATTTATCTGTAGTGCCTCCCTTCCTGTCTCCCTGCTTGTTTCCCTGTGAAATCCAGGGGGTGTGATGGGATGTTTGAGGTGCAGTTATGTAACCTCCCCTTTACCACTGCTGACAATGCACCAGCAAAGCAAGTTTTCCTTTGGGGATTCTCTGTCACCAGTTCATTTGGTCCTATTTCATCCCCAGACCTAGAGGTCATAATATTTCTGTGATACTGTCAGGACATGCCTAAGATGATTCACACAGGTAATTTCAAGCAAGAATCCAGAAAACACAGCTGTAGCATGTACTTGATAAATGGTGCTCTGCTTAGAACAGCTGTGGCAGCCGTTTCATTTCAGAGAGTTTTAAATACCATGCTGCCATCATTTACCAGAATTTCTCCAGAAAAAAGTAAGCTACTCTAAACCAGACTCTGAATTTCAAAAGGAAAGCTCTTCCTGTGAAGACCTGTAGGTTTGATCTCAAATACATGCACTCACATGCAGCACACCTGCAGATTGCAGACACGAGGTCGTCAGTGACTGGAGACATGAGGGATGCATTTCTCCATAAAAAGAAGAGGAACTTTTCCTTCCCAGTGCTTCAGAACTATGCACCTATTCTTACTAGCCCAGAAAGCTCAGAAATTACCACCCTTTGTGCAGTCTAATGGAGGAGTGAGCCCAAGGATTCATAGCTGCACAGCTTTGGGAGGAGGTGCCACAACAAGAAAAGGGAGAATGGACACACTGGTTGTTTTTAAAAAACAGACATACTTGGAATTACTCAATGTAATCTCAGCAAAGGGACCTCCTGATAGGAGGGTGCTAAATTGTTTATGCAGGACAGATGAAAGTCTATCCTGTCCCTGTGGTAATAATATGGTTTTGTGGATTTTTTTTCAGATACAAAAATTCTTGGAAGAAGTAGCCAAAAAATGAACTATTGATATGATGGCAACATAATAATTTTTCATCAAAACTTGTACATTTTTTAGTTTCACTGAGTGATTCCTTATTTGAAGGGATGCTGACTGTAATTCCATTGTTACTTCATTAGTTCTTCAATATGTACAGCTCTGACAATAACCTTTAATTGTACAAAGAAGGATATTTCAGGTACTGAGATAAATGAAGGAAGTTTCTCTTAAGTAGATGTTTTCTTCTTTGAGGGGGCTTACCTGGGTTGGACTTGTACAGAAGAGTAACCCACACCTGTTCAGATAAGAAGACAATATTTTTATACATGTATAATGTGAGTAAATACATAAATATTTATGTGTGCTACTACGAGCAATTAGGGTCCATAGGCACTTCTATATAGCAGGCAGAGCATTTTCAACCCTCTGCTGTGCTTCCTTGTTTACTTATTTATATTCAGAGAAAGGAAGTGGTAAGGCTGACTAGCTGAAACTTTTCTGAGAAGAGACCATTTTGTACAAGAGGAAGCAGTGTCGCTCTGGAACGAACTCACAACATAATTTCAATTGACCAGAAGAGTTCCTTGACAGAAGCAGCTGGAGGTTGGGCAAGGAATTCCTTGGAGAGAGGGAATCCATGGCAGAAAGGCTATGAGCACTCCCTGACTGCCTCGGGGAGAAAACCAACCATGGACCTGCGGAACGTCCCCTACCGCTCCGACGTGCTCACCTGGGACCCAGATGACTTGGCAGAATATTTCAGGACGGTGAGTTTGGCCGTGTTTTGTCTTCTTCTGATGGAGGAATGAACTGCTGTAACATTGGTTGGGCTGAATTCAGATATTTTATACTGGGCAAAGCTCGCTGCAGAACTAAAAGCAAAACCGCTGTCAAATGAGAAGCTGAGCTCAAGTGGTCAGTGAAAATGAATCTTGAAAGGGATTTTTGTATTGGGTATAGAGAAACTCATGGCTTACAGAAAATAAACACGTTACTACAGTACTGGTTGGTGTAACACACATTCACAGCTGTGGAAGGCACTCAGGTGTGAAGATTACAAATTTTCTGTTTCATCTTCAATGATTTTCAGAAGTGATGTTTTTTTTCCAAACTGCTCGGTGTAACAAATGAGCTTCTGAATGTCTCTGTTAATCACATCCATGGCTAGACCTGTAAAACTTGCAACACCTTGGGATTAGTTTTGAAATAACGTGAAGTTTATTTTTTTCAATGGCTCCTATTACTCAGTGAGAGTCTTGTCTGGTGAGTTGAGGCCAGTTTGATGGTAGAATGCAGAACTACTTAATAAAGATGAGCAGAAGAAACATAGAGTTTGTGTCTACCAAACCTCCAGAGAAGTGAAACTGCCATCTACTTACAAGCCCCTAATTTTAGGGTGCAGGAGTTAGTGGTACAGGAAAGTGAAACCAAGAAACTGGAGATGGAACAGATGAGATCATTATCAACAGGTAACTTCAGACAAATACGAAAAACATTAGAACAACAGTGCAGGGGGAAGTTGGACCACCATTTCCAAGAAATTAGGAAAGGAAAAACGGCTTTTTGAAAGATCTGATAATGATATTCTGAACCGTGATAAAAGGATCAACCGTAAGTTCTACCGTAACTGAATGCACATTTATCTGTAGTGCCTCCCTTCTAGTGATCAAGACACTCTCCAGAACAGAGATAATGGCATCCCACTCTTGGAGACCTAAATCAGGGCAGAAGTTGTTCAAGTGATCTAAAAAATCTGGCTAAGACAAGAATGTCAGCCCAAGTCAGCCAGCTCTGGGCACCTGTCACAAGTGAGCAGATCTTATCCCCAGAGAAACTCAGAGAATGAATGAAACAACGAAGAACCAAATTTTCAAATAATTTCCAATTTTTTTTGTTTGTTTAGAAAAAGCAAAGATGTTCATATTTGGGATATTCCATATTGGGATATTATTTTTAATAGATAAACAGCTTTTTTTTTTTAATCAATTACTTCAAGACTGAGGTTAGGTCTCAATCACAGTGATGTGTTGCTTCCCTCTGCATACAGACTTGTGCTGGTAACATCACAATAGCACTCACTGTATGAAAGAAATTATTTACAGGTTTAAGTTCTCAGTCTGCACAACAGTTTTAATCTGTATCCTAAAATATTTACCAGAGTTAGGTCTGTTTCATCATATGAATAACTGAAGGTGGCTCATAAAAATATCCGTTTTGCCGGTCCAGGATCCACTCTCACATTCACCAAGTTACAATGTTACACCTCAAAATGAAAATAGGGACAGAACTACAGGGGCACAAAGCTCCCTGTAAGAGCTCCTCTGCTTTAGGGGAGCTGTCCCAGGGTCGTTTGTCTGCATAACTTTCACTGACTAAAGTGTCAGACAGAATAAGAGTCATTCTTTTGTCTCAAAGCCTCCAAAAGTCACTTTGTGTACCTGATCTTTGGGTTCCTTCGGATTTGGACCCGATCAACTTGAAAAACACCACATCAAAAAATATAAATTGTGATCTAACATTATGCTATTACTGTTCAAATTTTAAAAAGAAGAAAAAAACCCAAAACTTAGTACAACTGTTGGAAATGTTTAAAAGTCATGTCTTGCTTTGTGGTCAAGCTGTACATGAACAGCTTCTGAGGAGCATATCCTTGTCCTAAATGCTACTGGAAAACATAATACTGTGGGAAAGCTTTACAAACATTATAGATCATTTCCAGGATTAACAAGTGAGATTTCCATCCAGAAGTGAAAACTTTTGGATCACAACAATGAACTCTGTGTCTGGGATCAGTCAGCTTTAGTATTCCTGGATAACAGGGTTTTTGCTTTACTTCTGCAGCTGCTCATCCCAGTCAGTACCACAGTAATCCAATTTTTCAAATATTTCTTTGGGCCAAGCAACTGTGAGGTGGTTTGTAAATGTGAGGAATAATGTGTTCATAAGTGGATGAAAACCTTTAAGTCCACTGAAAAATGTTTGTCATAAAAATCTATGTTTATGGGACAAAATGAGCCATTTAGGCAGGCCATAGCATACAAAAAGGTATCTTGAAAGCACCTCCTCAAAGCCAGCCATATGTTGAAGTATCTTTATTAATTACTTTAATTAAGGGTGCAATAATCATCTTCTCATTGACAGCTAAAGTATAAGGACTGTGAGAAAGTCGTGAGGAAGCACAGCATAAATGGACAAAGGTTTTTGGTAAGTGGAGTTGTAAAATTCCTTCCTGTAAAATTCTAATCAAGAGATGTTTTTGACTTTTTGTTTAGCACTGGCAGATGAAGAGCTGCCTTCCAGGTGGTTACTGAGGTATAAATATGGGAGGTAAATGTTTTTGCTAAAATCAGCCAGACAACTTGCTTTCCATATGGAATGCTGGGAGCCCAAGCATGTTGTTCAATATTAATATTTTTTAAACTGGAAGTTCTAAGCCAATAATATTGTCTTCAATTAATATCTTCCTTTACAGGAAGTTCTTGTTTTCAAATATTAACAACAGAAACCCCACATTTATTAATTATCCTCTCATACTAAAGAAGACACAGCCCTGCTCAGAATGACTGGCCTTTCATTGGAATAACTCCTTCATTCCTCTATAGATAAAATTAGATTTCCTCTGTTGCAATACACAAATCAGTAAAATTTAAGAGCATCAAAACTAGTAAGCAAAGTCCTAGTGGCTTTAAATCAACATTGTTCCAGGCTTGGCTTAATTTTAGAAAAAAGTTGATAGCTTCCACCAACATAGCAGCTGTTTCCAGGTCTTAAATAAATGTCCATGAAGATGTGTAGGAGCCTTTAGTATTACTTTTTGCTTTGATTTTCAAATATTAGCTGTTCTATTTTCCCAGAAGTAGTAATTTTTGTCTTCTGTTTAATTAGTCATTGTGGGGAGATCTCTCCATACTTCTGAAGTTTTGTATTTTTCATTTATTTCTCCTAATATTCAGTTTTTTGACATTTCATTGAAAAAAAAAAAAATTCATTGAAACATAAAAATTTTCAAGCTGCTGTTGTAGGAAGAGGATTTGACCCCTCCCTCCTGCTGGAGGGTGCAGTCAGCATTATTCAGATGTGTCATGGGATTTATCCCACAATCCCCCAAGAGATCCTCCTTAGCTCAAGCACTGAGGATCTGTGGCTGGAGTGGGAGCTCTGGCTCTGGAAGCATAATGACATTCTGGTAGTTTGTGAGGTGTAAATAGAAAGTGCAATAACTGTGTGATTTCTAAGTGATTTTTGTGTTTTTCTATTTTTTCTAGTGTTTCTGTAATTAGCTCAGAGTGCAGCAGCTCCTCAGAGGCATCCCAGCAGATTTGAAGGATGTTTTCTATTGAGCAAACCAAGCAGCTGCTCACCTCTGCTCAGACTCTTTTTAAGCTTTTGAATTACTTGGCAATTTTATAATGAAAAAAAGGGAAAAGGTTCATTTGTTAAACAGAACCACAGAAGATGTCCAGTAAAATATTCCAGAGTACAAAGCAATCTGGAAAAAAATTGCTTCTCTCTATGAATGGTTTTCCTAAGAAACATCTTTTTACATTTTGTGAGTGACTGGAAAATGCCAAATTATATTTGACAGAAGCAGCTGCTCAGGCTGAGTGTTTGCTGGGTTTGTAGCTGTTGTCAGATCTACATGATAAATCTGGCTCTAAAATTAATCAGAATAACATCCTAATTTCAGAGTCACCTTTCTGTGTCTATTGGCTACCACAAGGAAAGCCCTATTGAGATGCAGTAGGAATAAAACCAAAGGAGTTTCATGTAACTTAGTCTAATAAAATTCTCTGTTATTTAAAACAGAAATGTAACCCTTGTAAAAGAGTTTATACCTCTAATATTTGTCAGGTTTATCATCAGAACAGAACAGAACTCTGGAGAGAAGCTTAAAAAGCCTTTAGAAAAAATACAATTCTTCAGGAAGTACTGCAGGACATTTCCATAAAATCAGTATATTTTTCCTGTGTTTTACTCCTCCCAGAGGCAAAATAGTGTGGAAAAACACAGACAGGATTTGTTCTGTCCTGAACATTGACACTGACAGCTTTGTGAACCAATGTGTAATTAGAAACTAATTAAAGTTACCAGTAAAAGAGACAAAAAGAACCAGACTATCATCCCTGTTCCAAAGAGAATTTGTGAAGCTTGTGATTAACTAAACAAAACACTAAACCAGTGAAATCCAAAATCCTCAGAATTCCTGAATCTGTCCTAACTCTGGATTTGCACATGCTGGAGGAAGAGAAGGGATGACTCTGCAGGAACATCAGGAAAGGTTTCCAGACAGCCCAGGGGCTGTGTTATGGTTGAGGAGGGAACAAACATCCTTCCCCCATCCCAGTTTCTAGAAAGATCTGCTTAGGCTGCCAAGGCTGCTTTTAAGTCCAAGGGGTTTTCTAGCAATGTGTCCCCTAGAACATGGGATTTCTTGTTTTTCTTTCTGTTACAAATAAGGTTCTTAGAACAAAACTCCAGCCAAAGGTTCTGTATTTTAAAATCTACAGTTCCACTTTGAAATTTTGCAATCATGCACAATATTGCCTAATTTCACTGTGCAGACATGAAGGAATTCAATATATCTGGTTTCTGAAGTCCTGTAAATACCACATGAATTCATGCCACATTTTTGAATATATGTGTATGACTTACTTGGGTAAGTCACAGGGTGTTCCATGGACAATTTTATCAGATATCTCATGTGTTTCCTTTCCAGAACATGTCTGAAAATGATATCCAGAAATTTCCAAAGCTCAGAGTGCCGTAAGTAAAGTCAAATTATCTTAATCTTAAAAATTATTTTTGCTGTTTTGCAATGAAGTCTCATAGGAAATATCAGACAACTGATTTGTGAGTGATTGGCAAGAGATTTGTGTATTGGAGCATATTGAGAGAAAAAGAAGAATATTCCAAGATAAAATGAGTGTTGTCATGACTGCTCAAGCAAAATGATACAATACAAAAAGATTGTCTGGGGGAAGTTCAAAAGAACTCCTGCACAAATTCTTTGACTGACAGCAGCTACACAAAGGTTAAACTTTCATTAAGTATTACCTTTGAAGCCTGACTTAACTGATCACTGCTTAACTGTTGACTTTAACTAAAAGGAAAAAAGAAAAAGTCAGTTATGTCCACAACAGGTGAGGATTTGAAATTATTTTCATATGCTTTTGCTTCAGGTGGGCATTCAAGAGAAATCAGTCTGGGCCATGTGATTCAATGTTCAATAGCTTTCCTCAGCTCCTGTGGATTAGGCCTTGAAAAAGTTTCCAATTCATCTGAATAGCTTCCATAATTCCATAGAAGTTACTTAATGAAGAACAATAATCCCATTGAGTCAATACTGAGTAAGAAAAATTGGCTTCTTCTAGTATTTAATGGTGGAAAATTAAGGACTTAATTCTGAGTTCTCTGCTACATATTCAAGCTGGAGGTTAGAAGGTTTCTAACCATGAGACACATGGAGCTCTTCATGGTCTTCCAAACAAAGGAGGGAGAAAAAAAATGAATTCAAGCTGTTCCAGCATGGCTGTGTTGCTCATTTCCCAGCTCCAGACTCTCTCCCTTCACACATATCTTGATTTTGCTACACAAGATACAATTTGCTTTGCCTTTTCTGGTACATCAGAGCTTGTGGAAGGTGTTTTTGTGCTCATGGGTGAGCTGGTGGGAAGAGCTGAGCCCAGCAGGACCCTTGTTCAGATCATGTATGAAGGACTGAATTTGAAAGCCCTGGATGTGACATATTTCTTAAAATCACATCTGTATTTTCATACAATAAATATCCTGATAATAGAGATTGTTGGTGTACAATATGTTAGTAAGGAGGTCTAGATATTATTTTAAAAAGATGCTCTGATGTCTCAGAATTTCTGAACTCACTTTCAATTAAAAGAAACATTGAACAATGTTGATGATAGACAGACTGTGTGTGACAGACTCATCTTATCATATTGGAGAACTTGGAATTCTCTGGTAATTTGTCCCACCTTAGCAGTCCTTTGGCAGAATTACCTCTTGTTCTCATTGTCTGAGCTTTTCATTTTAAAAACTTCTGGTGATTCTGGTAATTTCCTTTCAAATTTGTGAGAGAAAAGTAGTCAGTGGATGGTTTAATCAACTCAGACATATCAGAGATACTAATTCCATAGGTGAATAATTAAAATGAAATCTAACCATATGGACTTGCTCCTATTTCCTCATCAAACCTATTGATGCCTCAAAATTTGATTTTCACACCCTAGAAAAAGCAAACAGCTTTTTTTAGACAGGTCTTTGGGTTCCTCACTTGTTACACCCTGGCAGAAACTGAACAGCCCTTTCACTCAGATCTTTTTGATTTCTCAACAAGAAGAGAATTTGAAATCAAGAGCTTTAAAAGAAGAGTGAAGCTTGGTGCACAGCATGAGGAACTGAATAAATAAGTAGATATTCAAATCTGAAGGAAAGCTCTGGAACTAAGGCCTCTGTTCTCAGACTTTTTCATATTTACAAACAAGCAAAATATTCAGTGGAATATGGTGATTATACATGCATGGTATACATCCTCCATGTAATGCCACTCTTTAAAATAAGAATTTAGAGCTTTAATAGGGAAGAGAACCGGTTCTCACTCAAAACAACCAACCAGCCAAAAAAAACCACAACAACAACAATAAACCAAAACTCCCCTTAACCCCGAAACAATCTCTGGGATAGAATTAATGGGCAGAAGAATCTGCCATTTTTAAAAACACTAATTTCTTCAGAATCTCCACATCCTCATCAAAACACAAAGTGCTGGCTGGTGACTTCTGCTACAACACATTCACTCACACTCTTCTTTTTTATCATAATGCAAACCCCAGCTGGTTGTAGCAAGAGTTCTTCTGCAGGCTGAAAGAGGCATTAGCATATTTTAGTTACACTACCTTATACCTAATAGCAGTGCTAAAACTGAGCATGTTCTGCAAAAAGCTTAATATAAATAGCAGGTGTTACAGCTTTGGCCAGTGCTGAAATAAATAAAAGACAAATTGACAAGAGAGATTGTTCCTCAGTAAATTATCAAGAATATTCTGACCTACATGGAGCCAGCACCTGGAATCACACAAGGTTTGCAAAGCACAAAGCACAGCCTGGATCTGTACAGGTGTCCTGGCCTGGGTGTGTGGGCTTGTAAATGTGCATCTCTGAGCAAACCCACTGCTCTGGTTTTGAATAGAACTCTTGTCATTATTTGGGGATGATCCTCTGACTTTTCAAGAGTCAAAAGTAGGTCACAGTTATCATTACAAGGTATGACAGGTCATTTCCTGAATCTAATTATAAAACTCTACAACATTCTCTTATTACTAATGAACTATTATTTTGAAAACTAATCTCCACCAGCCCTGTTACAGGTGCATATCTTCATAAAACTTTTGGCTGCTTTATAAAAACCAAAAAAAGCCCCCAGATTTAAGTGCTATTTTGAAAATTAAAATACTTCTTAAAATCTTCAGCACTTTCCACTGAAAGGGCTGAACTCTTTCTGGAAAACTTTGCTAAAAAAGTTGATATTAATACCACTATGTTTAGATACACATCTGAATCCTCACAAACAACACACTGTGTCCTGAAGGAGATACACTGGTGAGACTGGGAAGGGATTTGGTGTATTTTACACAGAGCAGACACTGACCATCAGTCCTAAGTGCTAAATGAAACTCAGACCTAATCATGACTGTGTTACTAACATTTTGATTAAAAAATCTAATGAAGCAAGAGGCCAAATTACAGCTTAAGAGAAAAAAAAAGAGTTTTCTTATTGTTCATTAGCACTACTGCCAGTCAGAGAAGGTCATGAAGTTTAATACTTGGAGAGAACAAATTTGAGTCTTGCAAAATATTTTATAGCACTTTCAACAAACAGAATGTGCCTTATTTACTGTGGTCAGAATTCATAAATAGAAAAAGCAGTTTTAATTAAAAATAATGCTGATGGTTGGTTGACACCTGATACATGATACCTGAACCATGGTACAAACACTGGAATTAGTCTGTCACTCCTATTGTTTGCTGTCTTGAGAGAAAAGAGTTCCAAGTTTTCAGGACACTGTTGATCCTTCTGGCTATTCCAGTGGCAGGTTCATTGCAAATCTGAGATTTGGAATTTCCAGCCTTGTGGAAAAATCTCAAGGCATATCCCACAGCACTCCAAAGTGTACCCCATAGCATTGGCAGAAATTTCCAGTAGCAGAAAGCTCATCACTGCACTCATGGCATCTGCCAGCTCAGTGTGACACAGCCAGAGCCTGCAAACATGGCACAGTCTGGAAGTCATTCTATTTTCAGAAGAGTAAAAATGCAAACATAAAAACTGAGAAATCTGCTCTTTCTTTGTTAAAAAGGTAATGGGCAGATGTCAGTGCACACATGCTCTCAGCTGGGGTCTAAAGGTTGTTGCAAGGTTTGGAACATAAAGTTTGGTATTCAGTCTGGTTTGAAGTCAATAAAACAACATTGCATCTGCCCAGCAGAATCTTCTCAAAGGCCAAACCAAAGACTTGGACCATCAGCTATGCTTTGGACAGTGCTCAGTGGGCACCTCTGCAGCCTCCTGGCCCTAGAGGAACTTCTATTCCACCTCTCACTCATCTTAAGCCCTTTGTCCCAATACATGTAGAGTGGATTCTACTCATGTCAACAGTATCTGCAGTTAAGTGAACAAAAGGCAGTTTTGGAGTCCTGCTTTGGGGGCTGGTTGTGTGGGTTTTTTAAAAATTTCAACTTCCTGCTAGTTTTAAGTTTAGCAACTGGTGGAGGAGGTAGAAAGAGAATGAGAAGTCTGAGTAACATTTTCTGCAAGTGCTGTTGCCTTATCCTCTCCTATCATCCACTCCCACAGCTCAGAGAGCAGTGTGGTTTTGTACTTCCTTCCTCACATGGTGACAGGCTCAGCTGCTCAGTTCTATTCCCTGAGAACATTGCTTGTAATGCATGACCCTCCTAAAATTTGCTTTTTTCTAATAAAACCTCTGAGCTATTGGTTTGAAGCATTTCAAATAAAGTAGAAGATCAGACATTATATTTTAAGAATTATATGATTAATTTTTGGCAGCAAGATAATATGATCAACTTATTCCTGTCAGTTTCTCCTCAAAACCTGTTGGTGTAAATCCTCATAGCAGCCAGCCCAGGTTTAGTCCAGAAAGCTTTCAAACACTGGTCTCATTCACACCCAGGAAAGTCTGAACTCTAAGAATTATTAGCTCCAAAACCAGAGGACTTCATTTTACTTCTTTAGCTGAAAAAACCCCAAGATATTCTGAAAGATCCTCTTCCTCTTCTACAACAGGGAATAAGCCACAGACAAATTCCATAATCCATTTTTCAACCAAAGCACTGATGTGTGCAGGGCACTGCTCACTCCAGGGCATTTCCTGATGTCTCACATGGAATTTATTATTCACACAGCAACTTCCTTATCCCCTGCAGCAAAAGGAAATGTCTTGCTCAGAACAGCGTTGGTTCCACGGAAAAGAAGAGCAAGGGTTCTCCTGTGCCTGTAATTTGGCATTTCTCTTCCTTTATCCAACTTGTTTGGGTAACAATGTCAGATTTAGACAGCTGTAATCCTTCAGAAATTGTTAACACTTGTGCATGTGCTTATTTCAAAATGGGGCAAGCATGATAATACTGGCTTCAAACCAGAAAATTGCAAAATCCTGCCTTAAACAAGAAAACCTAAACAATATTCTTTCTCTGTATTTCTCCTTTCATACTTGGATCCTTGAGTGCATACCCTTAACTTCACACCACTCATCTTCATCCTTTTCAGGCAGCACTATTACCTTGATCCAAAATGACTTCATTTTCTTGGCTTGTTTTTCTTAAGAGGGCTTGAAAACCTGTCTTCCTCCAGTCCCGGCTCAGAAGAGCAGTTAGACGTGAAAGATGCGCTAATTAGGTCATTTGGAAAAAAACAGGGGATTGTTATTGCTGAGTAGCAGTGAAAGGCATGAAAGGAAAGAAAAAGACAATAGGGTGATAATTGCCTACCCATAAACCAGTATTTAACAACATTGATATCAACTCTGATTGAGCCAGTCTAAGTTGCGTGGGGAAGAAGTTAACAAACAATTAAGATTTTACAGAATTTAGAATCTGAGACAAACAGATATGTAAAGTTCCTGATGTTTTTCATAATACTTATATTTCCACAATTATTGTCTCTGATAGACCTAAACAATACAATCTGCAAGTAAAACGGGATATTTTTGACTGGACGTATGTAAGTGATTTGCTTTGTTTGCCACAGGATTTTCTCTGTTGGATGTTCCTCAATAAGAAATAATGACAATTCAGAATCAGATCATGGCTCATCCTAAGCTTTTTTTGAAACAAAATAATCAAAGAGGCAAACTTCTTTAGTAGCAGAGCAGAATTCTGGTCTCTCAGTAGAATTAACCTTGTGAATCTCAGTACTGACTGTCCACTAAGAAAGATCTCTCCAGGCATAAAATTACAACCTTTTGGTATTCCATGGCCAAAATATATTAAAACATAGAATTAGATCAGCCTTTCCCTCCTCTCTGCTGGAGGGATTCTGGATGATGGATGGTTTGGCTGCAGAGGAAGGAATACTAGAAGAATAGAGAAGATTCTCAGGGAACATTTAATCCCTGCTTTTGCAGCCATAAACTCTGTTTTCTGAAGTATTATTTGCTTTTTCCATGCAAAATCATACAAATGCCATGGCCATTATTTGAAGCAGTGTGATGTCTATAATACCAAAGATCCCAAGGCTTGCTGGGTTTAATGTTTATTTTTAAACACATCCAGCAACATGGGGTTTTACCAAGGTAAAAACAGTCTAGCTTGTAGTTGGCTGTGCTGTAGCACAACTTAGCAATAAGTGGTTTTTATCACACTGTAAATAATAATAACGAGTTACCAGCTTAAATTTAGCAAATACTGAGGAATAATGGTGAAGAAAATGATTTAGCTGCTGTGACAAGGTTGAAGGGATTTTTTTTTTACAAACTATTTTTGTTTTTCTTTCCAATAGAATTGTAAGTAAATTAAGCCAAGAAATAAACAAAAATGAAGGGAGGCTCTCTTTCCTTCCAAAATGGTGAGTAAGATAACTCAAGTTTCTGTTCAAAGCTTTCAGATTGATCATTTCTGGACTGGTTTTCATTTGATTGACACTGCCTGGATCAGAAGTGCAGCCTGGAAATTCTGTAAAATAAAGCTCTGTTTCATTAATGTCATCTGATATCAAATATCAAATCCCGAGCCCATGAACATCCCAGATACTCCTGCCATGTCCAGAACCAAATAACATTTGCACATTTCATGCAATTTATCACCTGAGCACACAGCCTTTAAGAAGGCCATGAAGCCTAAGCATATATTATTAATAAATCAGCATTAATGCATTCCATAGATCTATACATCATTATACTCTTTCATTCTTAATATTTGTCACTGAATATAATATTCACAATAGAAGAAGAGCAAAAATTACAAGAACATTCTATGAGAAAAGAACAATTTATGAACCTACCCAAAGAAAACCAAGTCCAGTCTACAAACCATGGTTTTGCATCATCTGATAACAGGATTTTACATTCTTCCAGTCACTAGAATCCAAAACTACAGTTGAAAACCATAAAAACCTTATTTAACTTTACATTTATGAACTTGACTTTGAAGTTTCTCTTTTCAGGACTGGTAAATGTATTTTCTGAGCCCCTTGCTTCAAACCACTTGATTTCTCTGACTTCAATTCTCCTTGAAACAAAGTTTTTATTAGGATCCTCTATCTAAACATCAACTAATGTTTTTTTTGGCATTTTGGGCAGAGTTAAACTTATCTGTGTAAACTTCATTCTATAGTAACAGTTAACTATCACCTTTATTTGCAATAGAAGCATCAAAGATTTAATGGAAAGAATTTCTTTTTTGTATCTTTGTTGCAGGGCCCAAACACAAAAATCTCCAGAAAACACAGGTAAGTGTATACTGGCAGATCCTAGCAACAAAAATGCTTAAAAATATTAGAATATTAAATTAATACTTGCAGAGTCAACAGAGGGGAGCAGGATTAGGAACCAAAAACCCAAAACAATAAATGAAAATATGGGAGTATAAAGAAAAAAGAAAAGCATGGATGCAGGATAGAATAAGAAGAAAAAGGGAAATAGTAACAAAGAGAATAATAAGAAAAAATGTTTTTAAAGAGAAAAGATGGTGAAGGAAGGCAAGAGTTGAGACTTATACCTGAGAATCATCAAAATGTCTTTCTTTAACCCAATAAATTGTATCACTGCTTATATATTTCTGTTCCAACATCTCCACCCCTTGCCCTTCCTCCTAGCAGCACGGAATTAGAGAGGGAAGCTGAAATTAAAACAAAAAAACAACAACAAACCCTTCTTTTATGAAAGCTAAAAAAGACTTAAACAAGGAGATAAGAAGCCCGGGCTCGTTCTGAAAGAATTTTGTTTCAAATGATATAATTTAAATTGGAAATGGGACAAACTCGAAGTGCCAGCACCCAGATCATGTCACAGCAGGGCAGCTTTATCTTAGTTTTGAATCAGGATGTTATTCACGGTGCCATCTGACTCTGAAAGAACAGCTCGTTCCTGTGGCACAGTTCTGAGGTTCAGAATTCACCTGGGATTTGCTGGGTTCTTTCTGACAAGTTATTACGTCTTTGACAAAGAAATGTGTGGTTGTGCTTCTTTCCCCAGGGTACGCTCAGGATGACGGTGGCTGGTCCTCGTTTGTGAGTATTTGGGTTAAGAAAACCCCCTGGCTCAGGAGGGGCTGCCCCTTCCTGCACTGGCTGCTTGGGGAGGCTGGGGGAGGAAAAGCAGGAGTGGCTGGATACAGATTTCCTCACAGAGAAAAGGTTCTCCCCCAGAAATACAGAATTGCCTTCCTATTCCACTGCCTCGAGCAGAAGCTCCCAGCCTCTGAGCAGGTCCCCACAGAACCACAGCTGAGTTTTACATACCTGTCTCAAGCTCTTAAATGAGGTGTTAGTAGATGCAAAGTTGTTGTGTTATTCAATGGCAAATTCTTGCCATTTAGAACCAATTTGTTCAACAGTAATTTATTTTTTTTTTTCAAGCTATTTATACTGCAGAAGTTCCTTCTGCCTTTTGGCATAGGAAATACCTTGCCAAGGTCATTTGGTGAAACACACCCACCTGAGCTGCTGATGCACAGTCTGCATGTATGAAGATCTCTGAGGCTGACCAGTGCTAATGGCTTTTCTTCAAAAATAAAAGGGAGAAGACACTTGTTACTAAATTCACAGGCGATTTGCTGCTGTTCTGGGAGCACAGAAGTAACCACTTACAGAGCACCTGGGCTCTATGCCAGTGCAGAGGACTCTGGAAATTCCAGCTGTGGTACCAGTGACAAATGGAGTGTTCTTTTTCTCTCAAGCCTCGGCAGACTGCACAGAAGTGCAGTGACCTTATTGACACTGTCACCTTGTGAGGTCCTGCAAACGAGGCTGGTTTGAGTCAGGAGCATGCCAAGAGTCAAATCAAAGACCTCAGTTTTTATGAATGATTTTTCAAAAGTTGGGTTGCATGCTGTAGAAAGCAAGAAATTAATATCAGCAGCATCCATTGCTGCTCCATTATGCTCCTAGGAACACTGGCTTGTTTGCTGGTGCCTTGTCTGTTCCCTAAAACACTTCACACATTTCAGTAAACTTGCACTTTATCTTGACCTCCCACTGTACTCACTGTCATCAAAGGATATTTGTTTTGTTTCTTAAGCTCTGGAGTGCTCCATGCATTAGTGGAATGTTGCCCCCTTTCCCTGTATTATTTCCCTGTATTTTTTTCCCCTCAAACTAGTTGTAAAAATTTGGTATTTTCCAGAGTGAAAAATCCCACAGTGAAAGGCCCCAAGGAAACTGCTCTGAAGGGTTTATTCTCTCCCAGCATCCACTTTTTATGCTTGTTTGCCAGGATGATGATGATGATGATGATGATGATGACTATGAAAGCCCTGATGAAGACCAGGAAAAGGAAGATGAGGCTGACTATGAATCACCAACAGAGGAGCCTGAGGAAGCAGGACATGACAGTGATGGTTATGAGCCTCCTCCAACCAATAATGATGAAGCACATCACAATGTCATATTTCCTGCCAAGTCACTTCCAAGCAGCACAGATTATATAGGTAATTACTAAAAATTAAGTGCTATTAATAATTTACAAATTAGATTTTTCCCATGTTATCAGCCACATTTTAGGTGGGTGATAATGGAATAGAGATTTTTCCTTGAAGGTAACAGTGAAATTTATGAGCAAGATTTAGTGACACAAACTCTGTGAGCTTGTGATTTTTAAAGTTACATTTTCTACTTTGGACAAGCTCTGTTGGAATAAAGATTAGTTTTGTGTGATGTGTGCAGTATTTGGCCTTTGATCTGAAGCTGTATGAAGTTACACACATGTACATGCTGCAGTAGCTTTAGCAGTGCAGCCTTGGACAGAGCAGGTTGTCACAACAATGGCAAAACAACTAGTGAGACTTGGGAAAAGAACAATCAGCTGTCCCTGCCTGTCGTTTTTGTTTTATGTCTGATTCCTCAGCAGCCTGGAGGTGTGGAGTCCATTCAGGAGCACAAAGCTGCCATTCAGATTGGCTGGTGTTTCACACTCAAGGCTGCAGGAATAAAATAAATCCTGTGGCCAAGAGCCTGGCAGAGGAGTCACCCCACAGAGACACACCAGCCTGGAACTCCCAACACTGATCCTAAAGCAACTGCCAGTCAAATCCTACTGCAATGTCTCTATGATTTATTAATTTCAGTAGCCAGGTTCTTGTAAGGGCTCTTTGTCATAAAGATCTAATGAGTATTAGATAATCAAACTCTGTGTAGTTTCTTAGTTTGGGATTTTTGTTCTCTCTAGACAGACCTTCAACAACCAGATCACCACATCAGCCTCCAGTACCTCCCCAGCGACCTGGCCCAGCCTCATTTGGGGGAAGAAGTGTTACTGTATGTTCCTTTCTTAATATCTCACCTATTTCCTATCCCAGGACCTTCTTAGGAGTCCAAGTGTAGGACCATTTTCACTCACCTAGTGAATGAAGAGAAAGCCATCAAAACAGGTTTTAACTCTGTTACAAGGTGGCCATTGTTCAAGGAACACTTATATTTCATGGGAGAAATATATTTAATTATTTCATGTTACTTCATTGATTCTTACACTGGAAATATGCACCTACTTGTGAATGCCTCTCCCACATAAAAATGATAGATTTGTAAGAGATGCCTCTGTTTTGAAGAAAAGGTTATTTTTTTCCAAGCTATACTTCTAGCAGTTGCCCAATTGAATTAGGACCACATAAAAGTGTAAGAGACTGTATAATCAGAACAATGATGGCCAGTATTTGATTCCTTTCTTTTTCCTGCTGTGCCTACTTCAAAACTGAAAGCTCTTGTGCTGTTGACAGCTGACACTATAGGTTCAGTGTTTGCAAGAACAGATATACACTAAACCTACCAATGAATACACAAGTAGAGGTTTAGGATGTGCTGCAGGGACTTTTGGTCTGATGCAGTGTCACAGAGATCCAACAGCAACCTGTTCCTTTCCTTGGACAATCCACCCCCCCCTTCCTCAGGAGACATCCCACTGAGTGTTGGGAGGAAGCAGATGGAGGCAATTCTGCACCCAACAAAACCCAGTGAGTGTAGGTCAAGCCTCAGGAGGGTCCCTGGCTCCTTCCTGCCACGAGCAGAGACCTGCTCCTTGTGCTGTACCACACAACAGAGGCAGATGTGTGCGGTGGGGTTAATACACTCAAAAGGAGAAAGGCAAAGACACATTTTAACCACTTGTTAAATACTTGTTTTAGCTGCCAGCTTTCCCTCCTCCACCAAGCAACAACGACTTGAGTAGAGACAGAAACATGAAGCCTTTGAAACGTGAGTACAGCTGGTGTTCTCTCTGTAAAGTTTTCCCAAGACTGCACTTCACTTTTCCCTCTTTTCCCTCAGTTCCACTCTCTTCTGCTACTCCTACAGGAGAATGAATTGTTATTTTAAGAAGTAACACCAGTTCTAATCTATGCAAAATAAATATATATTGCCCTATACCAGCAAATGATCTTACACAGCTGTTATGTTTAGCCCCAGCTCCTTCTATAGACAGAAGCACAAAACCCTCTCTGGATCGTTTTGCTCCCCCATATGAAAGAGAAAGCCCAGGATCAGGTCAGTATTTGCTTACATTAATATCACTGAGGTTATTTAATTACTGAAAATCATCAGTTTGTATATAATTAATGGAAAAGAACAAGGCTCAACCAGACGTAATCAAAGTCATCTGTTTATGAATAAATGGTGTGAGCAGAACTTACAAAGTGGGAGAGAAATTTCATCTAAAAACAACCCTGAATCAGACAGGTGAACAGAAAGACATTATGAAAACCCTGTGCAATAAAGGTTTGATGTCCACTTAATTGATTGAACATGGAAATATTTAATAGGTTAAAGGAGGAAAAAATCACCTTTGTATACAAAGGTAGTGAAACTGTATACACTGCTGTAGGTAATGTGGCAAGAGACTTAAAAGAAGGCTGAGAACTAATAGAACCCAGAAAAAATGGCATTTCCTTCAGACCTGAAAACCACATTACACAAAGCATCTACAGATATGACTCTACAATTTTATTATCTAAACTCTTATCTGTTATATAATAGCAAAAAAAGTATCCAGTAGTTCAAAGCTGAACCTTAGATAATGTGATTGTGACACATGCCATGCTGAAATTGTTCAGATTTCCCTTTAATAAAAGAGATTGCAATTTTACCACCACTTGCAAAGCCAAGATATTTTTCTGGCTTTCATCTCAGGATGTGAGTTCTTCAGCCTGCAAGACTGACTTTGAATTTTATGCAAAACTCATTTATTTCATAGGAAGTTTAATTAATTAACTTCCATTTTTTTTCTAAATGTAAGCTTTTACTGTTTTCAGGGAAGAAGCCAGGCATTCCTGAAAAGGTAATTTTCTTTTTTTTTTGGTGATTATTGATAATTTTTGCCTATTTTGATACACTTATACATTCTCTTAACTACTCCTTGTTGTTTTACAGCCTCTGGTTTCACAGCTCAGGTAAGAGTTTGTCCTCTGCAAACGACCCTCTCATTGCCAGTATTCCCCAGTTATTTCTTAATAAGCAGCTTTTTGCCTTTATTTCATCTTGCTCCTGCTTTAGATCCCTGGGAGAACAATTAGCAATGATGCCAAAACCTCCTGTCCCACCAAGTGACAGATATGAAAGAGGCAATCCACCTCCTCTAAGGAAACAGAGCCCTGGAAAGTAAGTGCTCATTTAATTGAGATTCAATAAGGAGAAATGAAATTTAACAAAAATATCTGACTTACTGATAGTTGTACTTGTTACTGGTCTGATTTACTGGTACTGCACCACAGCAGGGTCTGTGGATATCAAAGTTTTGGTTTATTAATATGCACAGGATGTGCTTGAAGCTGCAGAAAGGTGTGAATGCAGAAAATTTCTCTAGTCATATGTGAAAGAGCCATTACATGGGGCACGACTCACTTCCAAGTCACACAAGCATATGCATGATCCATATTTTTTCCACCAGAGCAAGTTCTTGTTCTAGGGAACATTCTTACATGAGTTCTATTGCTGTTGTTTAAGGGTGTTAGAAAAGGAAACCTTTATTTTCAACCCATTGATTTTATTAGCCTGCAAATCTCCTTCTTCACAGCCAGCAGGGTCTTCTAGCATTCCCCATTATTCCCCAGCATTTTCTGGACAACCTGGGGGCTGAATACTGACTGAACTTAAAACAAGAGAAGAAATAATTGAGATCTGCTAATCAGCCAGGATAATTTATCAGAGAAACAAAGACTGATATCGTTATGATGTGCTCCAGCAGTGCTGTCAAATATTATAAATGAGTTCAAGACTTGAACACTGGTGTTTCATCATTGTACAAAACTTGTTTTAAGCTCTAATCTTACAATCATCAGATATTTTCCTTATTGATAAAATCAAGATGGGCTAAGGACTACAATAATGCCTTAGATTATGGCTGAAAATTAGACTCTTAAATGTTTTTATGAGGAAAAAATGTTTCTGCATTCATTGGTCTTTAAAATTCACTATAAATTCATGTTCTAGTTGAAAATATGGCCTAATGCACACAAAGTGAATGAGTATTATTCCACCTATGATGGGTGTTTTGTTTTCATTTCAGACAGATTTGGCCACCACACAAGAAAAATGAAGTAAGTATAGTCTCAAAGCATATATCTAAAAGTATAGGGGTTACAGTAAAATTAAGTACCTGTATAAACTAATAATGCTGGAAAAGGTAAACTTGTCTCTTTCATAAATTATAAGGAATACTCGTGGATCTTTCCATAGCACATGGGGTGTTTTTAAACAGCTCTTCTGTGTCAAGCTCAGTTTGTTCCCTGAGAACTTTATCTTGGATAACAGGAAGAATAAAGACAGAATTTCTTCTATGACACAGAGAGAAGTGGTTTTGCTTAAAGAAGATTTGGGCTTCTGGGGATTTTTTCAGCTTAAGCTGACCTAAAAGTTTCACTTTCAGATAACTCTGAAAGTCTACACTTACTTGAAGAAATAAAGAAAGTTTATATCTCCTGAGAGTTTCTGACTATTTTAGGTCAAGACACACTATGGGACATCCATCACACATCTTGCTTGTAAATAATAGCTGCACTTTAATGTGAAACCTTTAGAAATTATTTGGTGTTGCATGAAGACAAAACAGAACTTTACAGGGAAGTGACAGTGTAGGTATTAGGAGTCCCTGTATAATCAAAATTCACCAATGTCCAGATTTTGTTTTGTAAAACATTCCTAAGAACTGTGCTATAATACATTGCTAATTTTTTATTTTTTTTTTTGGCTCCCCAGGAAGAAGAAGACAGTAAGTATTTCTACAGTGATTCTGCAAACTTAAAATCTTTCTTTGTCTTAGTTCTAAAAAAAAAGAAAGTAAAACAGGGAATTATTTCAGAGTTGTTTCCTTAGAGCCATTTCTAAAGTCAGGTGGTATCTTGATAGGCTGTAGAATTCATATAAAGTGCCTCATGCAGATTTATATATCAAAGCCACAAACCCCAGGAAATCAATAGCTAATAGCTTCCTCCAGTCAGCCAGCAGGATTTCTTATTTTGAAATACATTACAGTAGAGAGATTTGTGTTCTGCACACTGCATCAAACAGCTGGAAACAGAAACCTGATGTCTCCCAGTCCTCAGCAAACCCTGCTGGCAGCAGGCTCTGTGCTATGTTAGTCACTTTTATGAACAAAAGCAGAACTTCTTCCATGTACCAACAGTGTCTATAAATTACTGCAGAATGCTGATTTCTGAAATTAAGTTGGTAAAGTGACTCTATAACAGAAGCAGGACATTTGGCCAAGTCTCTATGAATTATCACTGCCCCTAAACCTCCATAAAGAAAAAGATTATTTAAGATATGCAGAGCACAAATCTGTCCTACTCTTACTGCCAGTTCAGGTCTGACGACACTGCAGAAAGAAAATGTTTTATTTCATGCTAGGAGAAATCTCAGAATGATGTTCAAAAGGTAATATCAAATCTGCTATTTAGAAGCAATGTGACAGAAAACATGTACCACCTTCAGCTCTGCTGCAGTTCACATACCTGAATTGTGGCTTATCCAAAACAGAAGTCAGAAAATGTAAATATTGCTCAATCTAGTTCCAGTTTATTTTTAATTTTAATATCTAGTTTTAAGTTCTGAGCTGACCATATGAGTTTCTAATCTGTAACTAACACATCAAGAACATTTTACTGCATTATGTTTATCTAATTAAACAGCAGGAAGGTGACAGAATTTCTTCATTCTACTTCATTTAAGAATATCTCATGTAGGATTTAAGTTTCCTTCTCTTCCTCTCCACAGCTGCCCTCCAAAGACCAGTGCCACAGCTGTCTTTGCCCCCATACAGCTCCAATGCATTCCCACCCAAATCTGTCAAGCCTCCACCTAAGCAAGGATCCAACAGCATTCCTGCTGCAGAAAGGTTTGTTTCACCATTATTGCTCATTCCTTTTGAACATCAGTCTCTGGGTAGTTCAGTACTAAGACTGTGCCCTTGCCTCTACAAAATGCTAATTAGTGCTGTTCCTACGATCCAGGAGAATCCTTTATAGAATTTAAGCTCTGTATCAGTGGAGTAGAGAGTAGACATCAGACAAGAAAAAAACATGAATCTCTCTGTTTTATGGCAAGGAAGTTTTTTAAACTGATGGAGTGGCTACCTAGGACAGAGGTTAGACAAACTTAAGGTAATAAAAGCAGGCATTTATTGAAGGCCTTCAATAGACGCACCTTGGGCAGTCAGAAGCCTCAGGGGGGACACACCCAAGATGGATGATGGTCTCCAGTTTTTCACACAATTAAAAGTTTGGTTCATTTACATATCAGGGGTTAATCCTCCAGTTACAACTTCCAGGTAATGAAGTAATTTACTCCAAGTTTCACCCCCCCAGTTCACTGTTTACATCTCTCAGGGCCTGAGGCAGTGAGGTGTCCTTGAGTTTCAGGCCCAGAGAGGAATTGTTTTGTCTCAGTAACATGTGAGAACAGCAGCTGACAGCCTATGGAGTTTTAGAGTTATACACTAAAGCAGGACAGGATCTGAGAAATATAAAAGCTAAAATCCTAAGGCATCAAGACCGTACACAGTACAAGGCTTCCATTTTTGAGACACCTCTCCCATTGCTTGCAGGATCCATACGAATGACCAGTTGTTTTGGGAAGGGATCATCTCCTACTAGGCAGGATTCAGGACAAAGGAGCCCTGCACACTCTAGGAGCTTAAGCATTAGAGATGTAACTCCTCACACTTCTAAAAACTAAAAAAAACCCCATAACCCTGGTTATCTGGAATTGAATCTGAAAGAATTTCACCTCCCATTTACTAAATTTTACTCTAATAGTTGATAATTCCTATTTAAAATTGTGAACCTTGCTGCAATTTTTTCCCAGCATCAACTTAAAAATATTTGATTGTTATGCCTTCATTTGATAGACAGGAAAGCCCCTAATTAAATTTTGATTTCTGATGTACCATGCAACAGACCTGAACTTCGATGACTTAGAGTGGGCTCCTTGAGTCCATGTCTGATGCGCATTTTCTAATCTCTATATTTTTTAATGGCTCTTTGATGAATTCCTCACATTTACCATCATTCTCTGGAGTTGCTGACACCCAAGCAAAACAAATATTGCAGTAGCAATAGCAAGGTCATATGCAAATTGAGCTATTCCTATGATGAACACTTCTGCTTATATTCAAAGAGCATTGCCAAATTTGCTGTAGCAGAGGCCCCCAGTTTGACTGATTCTCTCCCATAAATCAAGTAATGATAGGGTGTTTTTGTTGTGCAAACAAAATTAGCATATTTATCTCAGAGTCTTTTCAACAGCTCATTTAAGCAGAAGAGAAATATGAACAGTAAAGGAAAGGAATGCAGGCCATTTATTCTCAATTAGGTGAAGAAACAAAAAATAACAGAAATTGAAGCGTGGGACTCCATTTTGAGCAGTTTTGGATGTGGGTTGAGGTTGGCAGAGATCTCTGGATGTCTTCTGGCCCAACCCCCTTCCCAAGCAAGGTCACCTTGAACAGCCTGCCTGGTACCATGTCCAGGTGGCATTTGAATGTCTCCAAGGAAAGAGAGAGATTCCACAGCATTCTTGACAACCTGCTCCAGTGCTTGTTTGCCCTCACATTAAAAAATGTTTCCTGATGTTCCGAGGGAAGCTCTGGACTTGTCACTGGGCACCAGTGAAAAGAGCCTGGCTCTCCCTTAAGATATTTCTGTGCTTTGAAAGATCCTGAGCCTTCTCAGCTTCCAGCTCCCTCAGCCTTTCCTCATGTGGGAGATGCCCCAGTCCCTGATGTTGCAGGTTCTTCCCAGCTTGCAACATAAATGTGATGCTACATTTTTATCAATATTGTTAGAGAAGTCGCAAGAAAAATAACTCTGTTAAGTGGAACCCTGCAGCGAGAAAGCTCTGGTGAGGAAGGATGGAGTCATTCCCTGTGAAAACTCCACAAGCTGAAGTAATTCTCTGCATTGATCCTGGTACAGAAACCTCGGTGGCCTTTACTGATTACCTTATTCCCAGGTACTGAGCTCCAGGTAAACTTAAAGGTGGATCCACTTATATGAAAAGAAGGAAAGAAAAACAAAAAGAACAGAGAAGGCTCTCCTCACCCTGAACAGGTCTCAAGGGGCTCTCACATTCTGTAAAACAGGCACGAAGTCCAGATCAGGTGATCAGAACACAGAAATGTTGTAGAGAAATGTTCTGTTTATACTGACTACTCCTTTTTTTTAAACAGTGCTAGAAACCTGTCTTCAACTGGCTCTCTACCACCACGCTTCCATCCAGGTTTGTATCCTGCATTCTTATACTTTTTTTCTTCTTTAAGTGAATGAAAGTGGAAAGATAGTTTCAATGAAGTCAATAATTTTTGGGTTTTTTTTAAATGGATGTTTCTTCTTGGACTGTGAACAGAAAACTATCAAGTTCTTGAAAGGCATCTTGTGTACCTTACTTAGTCTGAATTAAAGATTTTAGGCCTTTTTTTTCCCCCATGAAGTTTAGGCTTCTTGCCTAGTTAAACCAGCATCAAAACTTCATAAAACCATCCTTTTCTGTACAGTACTGAGAGCTGAGCTATGCAAATCACTGTGGTATGCTAATACTCCCCAAAAAGGTTAGCAAATGCTTTTCATGTGAAATATGCTCCATATTTATCTTTTAAGAAAAAAAAAAAATAAAGATAACTTAGACATCGATTGCCTTACAAGTAATTTTTTGCACATGGTAACACGTGTCAATATCCTACAATCCTACAGTGACATTTTTTACTTTCTTATTGCTGGGAAGGCAAGGATTGCAAAGAGACAATATTACTTCTGTCTCTAAAGAAACCAAGATGCTCTCAAGCGAGTAACTGTGGTACAGAAACTGATGTCACCCCTATTTCAAGTTCATATGTTCTAATGAGAATCTGAACCACAAGAGCTCAGTTAAAGTCCGTGTGCACCAAGGATGGAATTATGTAAAGAACCTGGTTCTCATAGAGAAACCTAAAGCAGATTTCAAATAATTTCTAGATGTCTCGGTACCAGGGTGATACGAATACTTCATGCTTCATAAAATCAAGATCCTACACCCTGGGTGCACAGATGAAATTATTTTCCTGGTTTTAACAGTTTTTCTACTTTTGTATCTCTGAAGGCAGCAACAGCAGATCTCCTTCAAGAGGCCCAGCTGACATGAGACCTCCACTGCCAGCTCCTAGCAGACAGACTGTTCACCAGACAAACACACAGGAACATGAGGTACAAAATATGAACCATAAGTGTAAAGACAGCAAGTTTTCTGGCTTTGAGAGAGAACATCTTTCAAAGTTGTTCTTCTAGTCAGTAGTCACTGTCAGGACATACTGAGTGCTTTCAGTTTCCTTTTCTGTGTCAAACTGTAGTGCCTTATTTTGTCCTCACCAAGAAAAACAGTAACAGCTGAACCCCAGCAGAACAAAATAAGAAAAATACTTGTTTGCTGGATTATTTGTTTTGCACAACTGCCTTCAAGCAGCATCAGATTTTCAGTTTTCCTTCCACAAAACTTTAATGAGTAGAAGACTCAGTCTTATAAGTGCATTTTTGCTTCACATTTCCTTAAATAAAACAAGTTTAGAGCAAACCACTCATGGTGATAGCACTGCTGGGCAACCATAAATAGTACATTCACAGGAAGTCTGCATTATAGTCTCAGATGATAGTTAAGGATAGTTAAGGCACCTTTGTGCCTAGTGTCCAGGTAGATAAAAAAGAACATACCACTTAACATCTTTTACTGAAGGTCTTTGGAAATACCTATTTTCTTAGCTCACCTGCAAGGGCATTATAGGTAGATCTGTAATATTTTCACATTTATCAAAGTGAGCAGGTAATTTAAAACAACTTAGCAGCACTTTCCATACCATAATAGCAGTGTGATCTGTGACACACATACCCTCAGAGATTCTTCACACAGACCCACATATGCCTCACACTGATATCTCTCTCTCTTATTTGCATGTTGCCTGTCACATACAGGTAACACCTTACAAAAGAAATGCCTTGTAAAATCATGGTTCAGGCCTTGTTATTTTGGCTAAGTATAACTAGCAGCTAGCTTGATAAGTTCCCATCTTGAAAACAAAAAGTTCATTAACATAAAAAACTATTCTTGGGCAGAAAAACAAGTGCACCTGTAATAATGAGGGATCTGTTCCATGAGAATCAGTAGAAAAAGTATGTAAATATTGTTAGAAACAAAAGTTTTGATTGACAGGTGCACTCACCATTACCAACCAGTAAGTTCCTAACCAACTGGAATGAAACACGGTGCCTTCTGATAACCATATAAATATGAGCTGTGTGCAATAAAGATGGGGCTATGATGGAAGAAGGAACAGGTGTCATTGTCTGTCTCTACTGTGATAGTTGCCATTCCCTGGCAGTTGACTTTGTCCTTGTCCTGTTCCCCAGCCCCAGGGCTCTCTGAAGGATGAGTGGTACGTGGCTTTTGTCAGCCGGCCGGAGGCAGAGACAGCGCTCCGCAGGATAAACAAGGTACCTGCACAGGGCTGGGAATCCCACCCTTTTCTAGGCCATAGAGACCAGCAAAATGAAGTACAGGTACAAACAAGGCTTATCTGTACATATGGAAATAAATTAAAATCATGAAGATAAACAGAATTATTGCTGTGGGAGTTGTGGTTACCCTGTGCTGCCTCACTGCACTTGCCATGAGCTGAAGATGGCATGTGCACCACTCCAGTGGCTTGTGCTAAAGTCCAGCTTATGAGGTCCCATTCAGTGCCTTTAAGAAAGGGATTCTAATGGAGGACTTGTCAAGATAGATCTGAAATTAAGAAAAGCAGAGAGAGTGGTACAGTATCACTGCCTTTACCTAAATTACACCATGTCATTATTTTAAGCCGTCTATAAATACATCACGTAGGAAACATGATTGGCACTTAGTGGAAATGAACTTCTCTTCTGATTAAAGTGATGTGAGGTTTGGTCTTTGATATTTTACTTCCTTCTTTAATGGAATCTCTCCCTCATACAACAGCATCCCTACCTTCCCTTAGAATCTGCTTTTGTAACAGAGTGGAAAGTTTGAAGTAGCAAACTGAAAGACAACACAATTGTCAAAAGACCTAAATGCTTTAGTAGTGGTTTCTCTTATCAGAAAGGAAAAAGATTTCAGAAAGAAAACGCACTTAGAAGCATGAGTGCTCTAGTGAAAGTTGTTACACTGCTCAAACCCAGAAGTGTTTGCTATTTGTTCATCTTTCATTTTTTCATGTTTCAGGATGGAACATTCTTGGTGAGAGACAGCTCACGAAAAACTGTAACTCACCCATATGTACTGATGGTGCTGTACAGAGATAAAGTGTACAACATCCAGATCCGGTATCAGCAGCAGGACCACTTATATTTATTAGGAACCAGCTTAAAAGGAAAAGAGGTATTATGTGTTTTTCACACTACATCTCTTCATTGTAAGGCATCCCTGGCTCATTCCTCAGTGCCAGGTGATTGTTCTCCTGAGGTGGAATTCTGCTTGTTGTCTCAGAGTTATTCACAGGAGAATATTGTTATTGCTGGAAGGAGAATCAGGTTATGTGGTTTGCACTCAGGGAATGAAGGGGTGGCCTTAGAACACGGCCATTAGAAATCCACGTGTGTGGTTAGGGGATGTTTGTTTACCTCTGAGATACCAGAGAAGGGAAATGCAGAGCTGACAGCTAATCCAAACCTGCCACTTTCCAGCTTTCCTCCCAGACTGGTGGCTCAGCTCCAGCCTGCAGGACTGGGTGGATTTGCTGGCACCAGACTGATCAGCACATTCCTGGCAGTTCTGATCCAGACAGAACCCCTGAACTGATCAGCCACCTCTGAACTCTCAAGTACAGTCACCACATCAAGCACAGTGACAACAGCACATATTAAACAGATGAAGACTATAGAAATTAATTATACAACATTGCAGCAGCTTGTACACAGAATTACTGAGCTACAGATCATGGCAGGAATGAGAATGGTTGATCTGGACCTTATTTATTTTTTTATAATATTGATAAATAATTAGAATTTAAAAAAAAAAAACCCTTTTGTTTCTACTGGTTACTAATAATTCTGACATTTTGGCCTTAGCCTTCTCATTTTTACCATCCCACAGGAATTTTCTTCTGTAGCAGATATCATTGACCACTTCCAAAGAACACCCCTTCTTCTGATTGATGGAAAAGACAGAGGCTCAAGAAACCAGTGCATGTTAAAATATGCAGCAGGACATGTTTAAATGAAACTTTAGAGAAGACCACATACGGTACTGAACCCTACTGAAGTTTATAAACTTCAAGATATTTCCCTTTTCAGCAAACTAAAATCATGAAGTCATTAAAATTCATGGTTTCAAAGAAAAAGGACTATGTTATTTTTAAATTATGCCTTAAATAGAGTGTTCTAGAAATATAATTTTCCTACAAAATGTTTATTACTGTCCATACAGCACATGAGAATTTTTTATCTTCCAAGATATGTATATCCTCTTGAAATTATTTCCACACCAAATTTGATGAACCATAAATAAATATCAGTACAAGTCTCTGCATTCATAGGAGCTCTTCTTTTGGATCAGAATGGCAACAGCAATTTTGTTATTTGAAGTGAATACAGAGTAGACCCAAACGTTGTCAAAGGTGAGGAGTAGACAAGATAAAAGCCAATTTTTCCTCAATAAATAAATCAATCTACCTCTGCTCACTTCTATGAAAAGATCAGCTGAGATCTGAAAGACACACTGGTTTCAGTGGCACCAGAACCCCTCCAACCCTGGAAATGCAGGATCCTGTCTGTGTCTGGTTACTCAGCTGTGAAACTGTTCCCACTTTTGCAGGAAAACACCACACCCACAGACAGCACACCATCTCTGCCACAGCACTGGGGATTCCATGCCTCAGCCCACAACTGGAACCTTCTATTTCCTAGAATTCTCTAACCTCACTCAGAAAAGATATTTTCCCACACAGATCTCTCTTCAGCTGTGTCTTTCTGACTGAATCAAGCAACTGCATTTTTACAGAGAGCACATCAACAAAAAATATCATCATGTGATCCTTAAGTGGCAGAACCCCCCCAATCTCTTAGAAAGCACACACAGTCAGGCCAAACCTAGTTCCTCTTGCACAACTGCTTTCTGTTTTACTGGGTGTTTTAAAGAAAAAAAAAGGGACTCAGTTCAGAAATACAAGTTGCAGCTGAGGAACACTGAAGCAGCCAGTATCAAGAGTTTTCCCTCACCTCTGTTAAGTGGAATTTATCCAACCTTTTGCCTTGGGTTTTAATTTCCTCTGTGTTCTGACAAGACCTTGGTTTGATAATTATGACATTATCACACTTTTTCTCATTTAAAGCTATTGTGTCTGTATCAGTTAAAACACTGGAACCAAAATTCAAGGTAGAAAATACCTTTCATATAATTGGTAAAGCTTCCCAGATAACATAATCAGATTTCATAAACAGTTTTTCTTATAGAAATATGTTTTGTAGATGTTACTTTCTAAGATGTTTGGGTAAGAGCTGGAATTCAAAGCTAGCAAAGTTCATTTCCATGCAACTATGAGTCCAAAAATAAAGATGAAAAATAAAATTAAAAAAATTCTTCAGCTGACAAAAGCTGCTTCTAGCCCAATATTTTTAAAAGTTGTCTCCTAATCTGATGAACAAAAAGTCACTTCAAATATGTCTTTTTCAAAAACTGTTAAAATTTAGAACAACATCCCCCATATCACCACTGACTCTTGTGAACTGTAATTCTGTTCCATTGCCCTGCCCTGAAAAATCTGACAACCTAGAAACACCTCCTATGGACTTTGTTTTATTAATTTTAAACCATCTCACCAGTGAAGGAGAAAGAAAATATAAACCAGCATAATAAATTCTAACACTGCATATTTTTTAAAGTAGAATAAATCTCTATTTGATTATTCAGAGAAAGATATTTGGTGTAAGAATAAAAATACATCTCAACATTCAAACATGTTCATAAGTAAAGTGTGATTGAATATTAATTGCAATGAACTACATGAAAGCAGTGGCTGTGCAAATGTTGGGCCAAGAAGATTGCAGGACAGAGCATTGAAACCACAAAGTCTACCCTATTTTTGTAGCTAGTTGCATTAGAGAGTCATTACAGAAACTAGAATGGAAAGTACTTTTAGTTTTCCAGAAATAATCTGCTCCTTGACCCCTTCCTCAGCAATATTTTTAAGATGAGGAAGGCAGCTCAAAACACAAGTTGCAGTTCCTCCTTCACTGATAGTTTATTTCTTTCTTTCTGTTTCTCTGAGCACAACTGAGATAAGAGAGCAGTGACTTGAAGCAAATTTCAAATCTTTTGTTACTGTTCCAACATGTCTCTGTTTAAAAGGAGAAAATCACCTGAAAAAACTTCATGCCCAGTGTCTTAACCTTTTTAATTAATTACATCAGTCTTTCCAGTCCTAGTGGGCTTAATTTGGGAAATGTGGGTTGAAAAACCCCTCTCAGAACCAATAACCTACTCTTTTTTTCCATTTCACATGTTAAGCTTAAAATAAAAATAGTTTAACTGCAGGAAACCATGCTATCATTGAACAGTCCAAACTTAATTAAAAGAAGGAAGATGAAGAAGAAAGAAGAAAAAGCAGCAGTTTCATCAGCATTAATAGAAGACAATACATAAAAATGGATGTTACTTAATCTGTCAAACTCCAAGTCTTTTCTTCAGCTTCTCTTAAATCTTTGGCCTTCACAGGATGGTTGAAATTCAAAATCAGGTCACAAAGCAGTAGCTGGCTTTCCACTGGAAGACAAAGGTCAGTGTATCAGCATGATATTTACTGAATGACAGTGAATGGTAATCTACAGACAGCATTGTTTTAGTGTTCATCTATCAACTCACTCAAAAAGTTGAAGGGTTGCCTTGTTTCACTTACTTCAAGACAGCTAAATTCAGTTGGTGTTAGCATGTTAGAAATATTTGCATTAGAAGACTCAGTGTTCCTGGAAAGGAATGACTGGTCACCTTACAGGTGTTTCCCATGGTTAACATGATTTTATTGCTCTCTAACTACTGTTCCATTAATTTTTCAAAACACAAGAGCAAAGCTATTGCTTCACTACATTAAAACCCAGTTGTCTGAAACAGAAAACCAGGCCATTCAGGACTGCACACTCTTAGAAGAATATCTTTGTTTAACTGGATGGTGAAGTCAGAATTACCATTTATTTTCTTAAGTTCATTGGCCATTGTATCAACATTTTTAATTGCAGCCTCAAGGTTAAACTGTCCATCAGAATTTTTGATCACCTGTACAAAATAGGAACAAAACATGATTGGGAGGGTATGTATGATTCATAAACTCATTGATACAGGTAATCATAATACTCTTGACATTTTTTCTTTCATTTTCTTAAATAATATTTTATTAAAACTTCTCCCAGTTTATAATTAGCCTCTTAGACATGGCAAATTACAGCTATGGAAGGTGAGCACTAAAAAGCACTTAGGGTTGGGTTGTCTTTTTCCTGTCACTTTTTTATTATAGAAACAACTGCAGTGAAATTAATCAGACCCCTGAATTCCTCTCCTCGTCGTTTTTCATGTTTGTTTTTGACCTTTTCCTACAGAATCGAAAATTAATTGAGAATAATAATTCAGCCACAAGATGGAGCTACAGTGACAGTAACTGGTCACTATTAACACTGAGTGTTAATGAACCTGACTAAACAACCCAGAAACACTTGTAATCAGTTTATAATCAATATCTTGTCTACTTTAGAAATCATATTTCCTGCCTTTAAATTTAATTAAAAACCAACAGAAATCTAGACCCAATTAAGATTATTAACCATTTGCAATGAAGTATAATTTGAAATTTCAAATGTGTACTCCACTCCTCTTTAGGAATTTTTTCCTTATGAAAAACTTCAGAGAAGTGCACATAGCACAATTTCTGGCCTAGTTATAAGCTCTCTACTTATAACTCAGAAATTCTAAAAATAGAATCTGGAAAACTCTGAGTGATTCATAAATAATGTTCCTTATGTAGAAAATCTCAGCACATTAAGAAGCATGACCAAGAAAATTAACATACTTTTAACATAGATTCTTTGTCTGAGTCTCTTTTCCCTTCAGTCAGTGGCTTTGTGTTGAGTTCAGCAGTCATGGCTGAGGCTTCTAAAAAGACAACCTCCAAATTACTAGGGATTACTAAGTATAAAATACATAAATGTATGTATCTCACATAAAATATATAATAACATTTAAAAACATAACAATTAGCCATTACTTTCATTAGTGTTTGAAAGTAGAGTCTAAGAGGTCAAACAGTTCTAGTTCTTCTTGAGGAAGAATAAAAAGCTTGGATTTTATTTACTTTACTTTCTTTTAGGGACAGCGTTTCAGAATTTTTTCAGGAGTTCAAAGTGGAATTACTAACAGTGAATATGTGTATACATAACGGCGATGAAGAATTCCTCAAACATATTCCTGTACTTTTTTAACTGAAAGCTTTCTGAGAGATCTAAAAAGACATTTCAATTGGTTTCTAACATGGATTTATGGAAGGAAAAGCTAAAGTACACACAAACAAATGTGTCGACTGTTTATGGTGGTGCATCTCCCTCCGATGATCTGGGGTTCTTTAAGAGAACATTCTTACATTTAAAACATTAGATTTGGAACTTTTAAAACATTCTTTTGGCACTGTCTGCTAGTCAGTAACAGAGCTGAGATTAAATACCAGATCCCTGGGCTTGTTCTTCTTCCATTCCTCCTGCTTCTCTCTCCTAACAAGTCAGGACACCTTCGGGCAAGCTGAAGCGTGTGACAGTCACTGGAAAGCTGTTTCGACACTAAAAAAGGGGAGAAAAAAGGGAAGGAGGTTTATTTCACCCTGGGGTGCAATAACCTGAGGCAGAAGTGGCTCAGCTCTGGGGCAGACAGTCAGTGTGTGCCCCTCTGAGTGCCCTCCAAAAAGGCCTCAGGGAGGCCACGACTCCTTTGGGCTCCTGTGGGTCACTGCCCTGCACGGGAGCCAGTCCTCCAAAACTTCTCCAAAATGAGCTGAAATACGAGTTATGTTGGAAGTCACCACAGAGGGCTGCTGTAAGCCCTGTCCAAGCTGAGCTGGAGCACTTGCAGGTGCTGAGGAGAGTGCAGGCAGCAGGAGCACGGCCCTTTCCCCCAGCAGCGAGGCACCGCTCTGACCCCGCAGCGGGGCTGGGGCTCACCCCCCGGGCACGGCTTCGCTGCCTCCCGCTCCCCTCAGCAAGGAAAACCCCACTGTTTGTCCCTGTTCCAGCACATGAGAGGTCAGTGGGTTACAAGAGTCCCGGGAGAGTCACAATTTTAGGAGTGGGTGGTAAAAAGTAACTGCAAATGCTGCAAGAGCTGAAGGAGAAATGGAGAAGAGAGGCCTGAGGGGTCAGCGGGGGGTGGTGAATGGCACATGAATTCCTGCTGGCCTTTGAGGCCCTGCCCGCGGAGAGCTAATTGCGATTGCAGCAGCTAATTCACAAACAGTCGGCTCCTTTTTGTCAGCAATTCAAATGTATATGCAGTGAAGTAAGTTACGCTATTTGAGCAAAGCTTAATGATGAATTTGAATTTAAGGAAGTCAGAGCTAGACACGTTTATCCGTTCTCAGTGTTAATTTAGAAATAACCACTGCCCTCAAAAGCACATACCTGATTTGAGTTGGAATCAACAAAACTGCTAACTAATGACCTGGGCTTGGGAACTGCTCATTTCTTCCCCAGGCTGTGCTGTAGTACCGAAAGGCAGGGACACCAAGCAGAGGAATGGCTGTCAGCACTTTTCTTTAATTTACTGGAACCACTTTTCCTGCTGCTCAGCATTCATCTGTATTTTCAACTCACTGTTTGGCACCAGTGGAGAAGGAATAACCAGCATCTCAGAGGACAGTGGAATTACTTGGATGTGCAGTAGAGAACAGATGGACAGGGTGTGCTTGGGATGTGCTTTCATGGTATTTCTTCTTTAAAACAAAGTATTCTAAGTGTATTGGTTTAGGACTGAATTGCAGCTCAGAGCAACACAATCTGGTATGGCAGAATTGAACTGTGATTCAAACAGAAAACATGATATGCTGCTTCCACTGTGGGGCTTTCTGGAGATGAGAAATGCAGAGCAGGAAACCCTTCACACATGCACTAATTCCTGTACTACACCCTTTCGGTTTACAACCTCTCACCAGCACCCCAGTGCAAACAAGTTAACTGTGCCTTTTCTGTGGCCCGAAGGAAAAAGTCCAGCTGAAGTTGCTGATTTTGCTGGTAGAACACAAAATAGAGCTGTGTACCAAAGAATATACAAGCTGATTTTAGGTATTTTCAAAATACAAAAGAACCTACAAAAGTTTATATAGATACAGAAAAGCAAAATGGTATCCTAGCAAGGTCCTGAAAATATTTGAGTTGGTAGAAAAAGCAGTTATTTGCTTCACTAACCTGTAAAGCAGACTGCTCCAACTGATAAAGCCCTGTTTCTGTCAGTTTACTTTCTACATTCGGATGTTTTTTGCACATCCTATAAATAATCATTCCCACTGTATTTAAATTCTTCTGTAAACTAACAGTATAAGGAAAACCAGGATATTGTAATGACCAGAAAATTTAGATTCAAAATATGTACAATAAATTGAGTTTCCAGAATCAATTGGACAAACCAAATAGAGTGGTTCTTAAAAGCAGGGCCTTTCTATAAATAATCTTCAAAAATGTGAGATTTTAACCAGCAAGGTGACCAACAGTGCAGGAGATTGACTATACATGACATTTGAAAAAAAAAACAACAGAGTAAGAGATATTTAATTTCTATACCTGATTTTACTTGGAACAGAACCACTTTCTGGATTTTCTTTATAAGGCACTATTTCAAACTGAAACTCTGAAATTACAGGTTTAAATTATTAAGTTAGATCTCTGTGAGGAGCATCCTCGTAGGTGTTGCTGGCAATTTCACATCAGCATTTCAGTTTATGAGCTGCAGTTTGCTCTTTGCCTGAAGTAAACCCACAGGTTTATGTGCAAAGATCCCCAAAGCTCTTTAATCACGGGCTGCTCTGGCCAATGTGTGGCACTTTACACACAAAACCTCCCTGTCCCCGGAGGCTTTCAGATACCACATTCAGTTGTGGCAGGTGAAACTGTTCAGACACTTTTATGAATCCCTGATAAAGACAGAATTACTACCAAACCAGTTCTCTAAGGAGGGGAAAAGATCAGGAAGACTACAAATATATTACAGGATGCAGAATTACAGTTATGATGAGAATGAGCAAGCTCTGCAGGCACCTAAAACAGGCAGCTCACTCTGCCTTCCTCACCTCTGCAGTAAAATTACCTTAAATATAACTTGAGACAAAATAAAGCAGTTAAATACATAACCACTGGACAGGGGAGTTTGAAAACAAAGGATATACAAAAGAATTTTCCAGTGTAATATGAGATGAAGTAGAAAGAAAGAAACCACAATCTTGTATCTTATGGTTACAAAGGTTTTAAAGAAATTGTTCTAGTGGGAAGTAGAAAAAAATGTATTGACTTCAATATTTTAGTGAGCAGCTTAATAAACATTTAGAGAATCTGTCTTTTAAGGAAGTCATATTTATGCCACTTCAGTAATAGGTGAGACATAAGGAAATCACAGAATCACCAAGGTTGAAAGAGACCTTCAGGTTCATCTAATCCTGCCATCTACCACCATAACCATCCTTAAACCATATCCTCAAGTGCCTTGTAAAGTTTTACTGAAAATAATACCATTTGCTGTTACTGTGAAGGCTTTAGCTTTCATAAAAAATTCCCTAGCGGGTCTAATAGGAGAGTTTAAAGTTTCAATGCATGTTATTAAACTTTCACATGAAAAGCTTTGACAAAAGAGAAACTGATTTTTTATCATCGCCTGAGTATAAAAAATTTTAATCCAGATTGCAAGGAAAGTCAAATAGAAACAAATACCATGGAGCCTTGGCAAATGACAGTAATTTCTGGTAAAATAATGTTCTTCATAAGCTCTGGAGCAAATTTTAAGTGATGAAAGCTGGTAAATGCTGAAGGCCAAGAAAAGCCTGACCAGATGATGGTAGAAAGACAGTAAAGCAAAAGTCAGACTTTGCCTTTAAAAGTTACAGTCCAAGTAGCTGAGGCAAAGAGTGGTAGGTGGAAAAGAGTGCTAAGCAAATGGCCTTGCCTTAAAACATGCTCGTGAAATAGGAAGAGTAAACCCCGAGTTAAAATATATATTTGTGGCATAGTATAATAAGTGAAACCTGTTACAGTTAATAGGTGAAGTATAATGTTATAGTTTATATGAAGTATAATGTAATAGTAAATAGGTAAAACCTGTTTGCTTAAGTTTTCAGCCAGCAAACTTCAAGAAATTACGTAGCACGTGATGTTGCATTATGTAACACATAATACAATTGTCTGAGAATGTTTTAGTAATACTTGATTAAGAAAATATTAAAACCACTAGTGTTGCACCTACAGAATGAAAACCACTGCAGCCTTTCACAAAAGAAATGTAATTATTTTTAAACAATAAATAGCATAAGCTTATGCTTTGTAGATAGCCTGGAAGGTGACCACCTGGAGATTTAGAAAGTTTTGTTATGTGTAGTAATATGTATATAAAATATTTGTAATAGGTTCTGAAGTATAGTTTTGATGTGGTTCTTAAATGTAGTATTTAAGGTAATTATATGGCCTGTTAAAATTAGTATATTCAATAACTGAAGATGTGTGCACATCTCTTGCTAATACAGATGGGATTGTGTGTTGAAGCTGCTTAGTTGGTATAAATATCTTTTATGCAAAAATAAAGGTATATTTCCTGCAGCTCAGTCATATATAATAACACTTGTGCTTCTCAGTTTTTTTAGTCAGGTAAATAAGTGTGGAGTTTCTTAAAATATAAATAGTAAAATCAATTAGGTTCTGGTGGGATAATTTGGACAATTAATCATAAATATTATTTTTAATGGAACCTGGGAAGATTCACAAATATTTCTGCTTTCTTCATAGTCTAAATATTATGGAAAGGGAGAGCTCCTGGTGAAAGCTTGGCATGCAAGGTCTGAGCCACTGGAATTTGGGAGCACGACTGGTCTTGCAGTGTTTTTTAAAGAAATTCAGATACATCCGATTTCTGATGCTATCAAATATTTTCTCAGCTCATCATAAAACCATTGAAATTACCCAGGGCTTGAATTGTGAAGCTTTACTTGTTCACAAGCAGCTGTCTAGAGCCACAGAACTGTGTCTGCTTCTAGTTCTCATGGCCACTCACATCTGTTTCTCTACAACCTTTCACACCAGGTGCCATTTAAAAAGATTTTGTTCATCTACCTGGGGAAACTAAGTTTATAAAGCAAGGAATTGTGAAATTCTCTCCAGATCGTAAGAAACCAGTGAATCCAGTTTGTCTTTTGGAAAGTGCTGAGCCTTTTGACAGAGGCCTTCACAGCTCTGTTTTTAACAGATAATTCACCATTGCTTTTTTATCTTCCTAGATTTTTATAGCAGTAACAACACAGTGCCTGAAATACTGCAGGGAGAAATAAAATAAGACTGCTAATACCAGTAAGTCAAGTTTATCATTTGCTACACTGCAAATTAGCCCTTCTTCATTTAAATGAATTGAATACCATAAACCATAATGGTTAGAGACACGATATTACAGCTTCTGTTAGCTGCTTCTATTGTAATTATCCACATTATTTTTCATCCACCAGCTTGCAAACATAACTACATGAAATGCCCTATAAACATTAGAGGTCAGAAATGAGAACTGAACAAAAGAATTTAATTCTCCTCAGGAAAATGGTATTATCATTTTGAAATTACAGGCTTGATTACTTCTGTTGCTTTATTAGAAGACTTATTTTTAACTCATGACATGGCCAGGAGGAGGCACAACAAAATATCCTGAACCAATTCCTGTCTTGGCTGTCAGAGCATTTCCCCGTCACTAAGGCTTTGCAAATTCTTTATTTCAAAAATAAAGACTTCATTCTTGCAATACTATTCATACTCTATAAATAAACTGTGTCACAAATTCTGCCTCACACACTCTCAGTATTACAGTCTCTAGAAGATGGAAAGGTGGAACTGGAGAGCAACAAGAGAGAAGCCACTAGATGCCCTCGTTCCCACAATCAAAGCGTGCTAGGCAAAGGAAGCAGAAAGCAGAACATGCCTGCCTGAAAAGGTTGGTGATTCAACCCAAATGTGACAATGACAAGGATCTAAGAGATGTCAGATAATTAATGCCACTGCCTTAAAAGCACATGGTGTTAGCTTCATCCTCAGGGATGCTGTGATCCCGGGGAAAGGCTGGAGCAGGGGGAAGGAATACAAACACACACAGAAGTTGCTCACATTCTGCACTGTCAGTGATTGTCCCTCCCAGTGCCACCCACAGGAGGGAATTCAGGCATATTCAAACGACTCCCAAGGAAGCCCTTTCCTTTCTGCTGATGACAGTGACAGCTGAGAGAGCTGGACTTTCTCTTACTGAAGTTGACTGGTCTTCATCTCTGGCCTGTGCATTTATCTTGTGGGAAACCTCATGTTTGCATGTCCTGGCTGTGTCTGCACAAAACCCACCAGGTGTGTACCTGGGTGAGCTGCACTGCTGCATGTGCAGATATGGAAAAGTTGCATTATGTTCTGAATCAAATTAGCAAACTGAAATACTGGAGTATGTTCAGATTCTTTTAGCAGAAGGGAGAATGTGTGAAATCAGTTATTTCAACTAGAATTTAACAGTTTTCCAACTAGGAGCAAGACTGCTCTGAAGTAGCTATGACAGAAGTTAATCAGTGATTAACTCTGATCATTTTGTGGCAGCTATGTAGCCTCAAAGACTAAAACCTGTCACTGTCCCTGGAGAGATTTAACAGACAAACAGATGTGGCACTTGGGGACACAGTTTAGTGGTGGCCTTGGCACTGCTGGGGGAATGGTTTGGCTTGATGGACTTAGAAATTTTTCTTTCCTTAACAATTCTATGATTCTATGTTTACAAAATTGGGAATCAGGCCCTTCACCCTATTGCTTCACCAAACTTGATTAATAGCTAAGAAAGTCAATCAAAATTAATGCCAAAATTTTGCTTCTTTTCAGGGGCTGTCCTGTTCAGATATATTTTACATATATACCATTGCTTTCATTTTTTATCTAATAAAAATAATTTAAAATGTGCAATGAAGCTGTATGAGAAAAAGTAACCCAAAACTCCTCAAAAAAGAGAAAAATGAGAATTTGTAAGACAGTTCCAGGAACAGGTCTGACAGTTGATAATTTCTCTTGTAAACTCTAAATGGGTGAAATCTTTTATGACATTACTAGGTTTCTTTGCAACCACAGAAGAATAATTTTATGACAAATTAAGCACATTTTAAAGCAGCAGAATGTCTACAGTTATACATAATCCCCATTTCTGTGCATTCTGATCTGTTAACAATGACATTTATAACCAGAGAAATATTTCACAACCCTTTTTTATTGTGCTCATTTTCCAGCAAGTTTGGAAGCCGGATAAATCATGGTGAGTGTGATTTGGTTATCAGACTGATGCTGCAGACACACTGGAACACCACAGCACAAAGAAATGGGGGGTGTTTCCTGTTCCAGGAGCTGGATTTAATAGCACATGAAGTCAGTCCTAACATTTTCAAACTGCCTGGACAAGAAATAGCACCGTGTGTGAATTTCATGAAGTAGAATGTGGCTGTCAAGAGTTAATAACAGCTGGCAGTGTATTTACCTCACAAATCCAGGCACCTTCTCAGTGCCCTCACCTCCTTGTTTCCCTGCATATCATGGACCTGTGATTCCTCCAGCAGGGTGAGAAACAGATTCCAGACACCACCAGCTACAAAGTAAGACATGTTTGTCATGCCAGCTGCCTCTGCTTTCTGGGCCTGTGTCAGCTCTGTGCTGACTCCAATAAACTCACAAAAACGTGTTTTCTGCTGGAGGCACTGCACAGCTGACATAATAAAAGGTTCAATAAAAGGTTTTTCTTCAGTTTGAAATCCAGAGTTAATTAATATTTACACACTGTACCTTCTACCCTCATCACAGATAGCCTAAAATCCAGACAGTCTGGATCCTGTGCAGAATTGCATATTATATAAGTACTTGCAATCAAAATATCCTATTCCAGCCCAGCAGATGCTTTAATTGCCCCTCAGCAGCAGACATGATAATTTCCTGGACTTTTACAAACTTACACTGAGATGCTTTCTCCCTTGACATCCCAGGTATACTTTCTGGAAGTGTGGCAAAACATTTAAATAAAAGGGTGCTCTGTTTTCTGTATTTTGCATCCAGGCAAGAGTTGCTCCCCAAAATTAGTTTACTCAGTTCCAACCCTGAGCAGCAGCAGGAGTGAACTCCCTGCCAGGGTCAGTCAGCTTTGCTGAGAGCACATCCCAAAGCAGTAGATGTGAAGCTGTGCACCCCAAACATTTGCAGATCCAGGCACTCTGATGTGGCTGCAAGGACTAAAATGCCTGAATGACTGAAAAAACCTGCCAAAGTTACCCCCTTTTCTGCTTGGCTCCCACTGAAAGTGTAGAAATATCCTTGCAGCAAAGTGCTGTGGGTTCAACCAGAGACAACATGTTTACAAAGCACTGGATTAGGCTCTGTACACACCAAGAAAATAAAAATGGCCCACTGAAAGTGGAGCTGTAAAAGCTAATTTACTAGGTTATTTTTGTTCCTACCTTCCTCAAGAACCTGAAGAATTTGATATAGAACAGTTGGTTTAACTTTGGAGAATTCATGTGCACATTCACAGATAACATTACTTGACAGGTATTACACCAATTTCCTAATCTATTCACATTATTCCTCTGCACAGTCCTCAGAAGGAATGAAATAAAGCAGGATTATTTCTTAGGGCTTAATACTGCTTAGTATCTCTTTTGACATGTCTGGGACATGTAAATCACTATAAATTTCCTTCCAAAGTTAAATGAGATATACTGTAATTAGGTAAAGTGGAAATAGTAAAGATGTTCTGACATCAATTGCCAATTTATGAATAATAATGCAGGTTTTTTGTTGCTGACTATTATAAGAGATAGCTCTAAATAAAGAACCTATGAAATAGAAAACTTCTTCACCTGTGCAAATATTAAACTTTTCTGAGTGTACTTGTTTCAATATTTTATTCACAAAACCCCTCTTGTAATTGTCATTTGAATTAATATTCCTCAAAGATATTTACTTTGAATTTACACTCCTGCAATGGAGATGATAAGAAAAACGAAGAGCTACTTAATAAACTGTTCACTGCTGGCTCCTTGTTCATGGTTATAATGAAACTACAGGTTTTTGTTACAGAACTGCAGAGGTTACTGTGCCTCAGAAAGAGACCTAGAGGGATCCTAAAGAGCTGTCTCTGAACTAAATCCATGAGACCACAAAAATGTCATTCAATCAGAAGTACAAAATTTTTCTTAGGGAAAATTTGGATATGGCCAAACGTTTGGCCTTGCAGGGTGAAGTACATTGTTATTTCAGCAACTGAACATAAAAATCTGTGTGTCTAAAATCAAGGAAGAAAGTAGAGAGAATAAGATCACAGAATAAATGGGCTCTGCATCTGATCATAACTTGGGGTCTTGGTATCTTGGTTGACACCAATAAGTGATCACTGAACTTTAAGATCATTTTGGTGTTGCTGCTCTGTTCTCATCCTGACCCTATCTTAGCATTTAAAGGAAGCAATGGGGCTCCACTGAAAGTCATGAGAGCATTTATTTTCTGGAAAAATTATGACATTTTACTGCCCAGGTTTTTTATGACACCTAGGTTATATTGCTTCAGTACTTGCTTTTTATAGCTTTCTCCTCTAGCAAGAACTTTCAGTATAAATGTGGAAGAAATGTTTATAAAGAATCACAAAGAGAGGAATCTGGAAGTGCAAAATCCTACTCTGACTTACTTTAATCATCATATCTCATCAGGGGAACGTGCATTGTGTACATATAACAAATCCTATAATCCAAAGCCTCTCTTGTAAATCAACCTTTGGTGAAGCAAAAATTCATCAGCTTTCTGATACTCTGTGTTTTATGAGCATCTCTTGGGTGTACTCTCAGGAAGGCCATCTTTTAACTGTTACAAGTTTGGTTTTGGTAACTGTACCACTGAAAAATAAAAGTACCACAAAGAGATTCACAAATACATGCATGCAGTCATTCCAAAATAAGAAGGTCAAAATACTTCACCAAAATGATTCATGTAAAGTTGTTTCATTACCTTTTTCTTACCAGTTTCTCTGACACAAAGGCCTATCAGCTGCTGAACATTACTGGGCAGCTTGGCCTCAGTCATTCTTTGAAAAAGCTGCCAGAAGCAACTTTCATGTCATTGTTCATTAACACTTTGATCACATTAACAAGGATTTGTTGGCAACTGCTGGTGCAATAAAATGCATTTTAAATGCTTCGGGTGTAGAATCTGCTGTGCCTAACCAGGCTGGCATTGTCCACTTTTGAAGTGTTGCATGATTTACCACTTAGCCCAGGCACTCTTGTTTGATTAAATCCTTCTTTCCTTGCTGCTGGGAAGCAGAATTGGCAGCAACAAAGCATCTTTAATATTCTGTGTAGCACACCTCTAGAGGTCTTTGAATACATAAGTTCAAATTTCGGTTTAAAAGCTCCCTAAATTTGATTTTACTTGGCTGCAAATAGGCAACCTGAAAATAAGCAAGTAAAATATTACAGCTGATGCATAAAAAATTTAAATTTCCAGCTACCAATGCACTTCAGTCTAAAGTGAAGCTCAATTGTAAGTCACTGCAGCATTCCCACCTTGTCTCTGTAGAGCTGCCCGATTAATGAATCTGTCACAGGTAACCCAGGGGCTACAGGATACAGCAGCTGGGGAGTGACATAAAATCACTTTAAATAAAGCTCTGCACACCTGTCAGATAGTTAAAACCTTTGGAAAGTGCAAACAGTTCATGATGTGAAGGGCAAGTTGCTTAATAGGCCTAGGAAGAAGCCATTCCATTGTTTTCAGAAGGAATTAAATCTGAGTAACATGATTATTGACAATTAGCAGTTCCAGTGCTCCTGCTGGTTTGTCTGAGCCTTGATGGTGTCACCAGTATATGGAAGCACTTTGGACCAGATTGTTTAGGTGTTCACTGGACTGCATTCACTCCAACACTTTCATGAAGATGGCTGTGCAATCAGTGAGATTTTGGTCTTTTCCAAAGAGTAGGAGGAGAAAAAGAAAAGCTTTGCTCATTAAAATGACAGATTTCCCAAGCAGGCAGTTAGAACAATGAAAAACAAAGCACATTTTGTAACAACCCATATGCAAACAAAACACTTTGTCTCAAAAATTGGTGACTACTAAAACCAATGTGTGGACATTTTTTCCAAATTGGAGTTTGTGCTGCAAGGAGAACAAAACCATCCGCCTTAAGGAACTTTGAGGTAGAGCAAGGTTGTTAGCAGGAACATACCAGTAAAATGCTGTTGAGGAGCTGAAGTCTGATCTCACATTTTCCCCACCTTATATTATCTCCAGGGTTTTGGCTAGTACAGACCTCAGCTACTGTATGTTTTTCCAGATTAACATCTCCTGAGAACTTGAATCACAGAATGGTTTGGGTTGGAAGGGACCTTAAAGATCATCTTGTTCCACTCCCCTGCTGTGGGCAGGGACACCTTCCACCATCCCAGGTTGCTCCAAGCCCTGTCCAGCCTGGCCTTGGACACTTCCAGGGTTGGGGCAGCTTCTCTGGGCACCCTGAGGGCCTCACCACCCTCACAGGGAAAAAATTATTTCTCAAATTTCATAAGTTTCTGGAAAATGTGGTTATTTTATTTTTCTGCTACAATTTCTTCCTTTCCTTATGATGTTTCCTGGTTGGTTTTCCTATGGTTTTTGTAATGATATTTGACAAGGACTTGATAAGGACTTCTCTTGTTTGTCTTATTTAATAAATTTGAGATTTGGGGTTTGCTCTGTAGAATAAGTAAGCATTTTAAACTAACCAAAGTGGAACTTCAGTAGTTAGACACAGCAGAATTCAGAGATACTTGCCCAGACATCAGCTGGAAAACAAACATTGACTTTACTTCTTCAAGCATTTAAAATATTCAAATTTTTCTAACCATTTTGCTTTGAAATGAAGAAGATGCAATAATTCAACAACTGTTCTCTTACCTCTGTCAACCTGAGCAGATTGTTTAGGGCTTGGTGAGGAGGGGAGCAGGCAGTTGTGTGACCCTGCAGTGACAATGCAGAAGCAATGTCAGACAGTTTCCTTGCCACAGCTTCTAACACACCTTGTGCCTGGCTGCAGAGCTCTCCCTTCCCCACTCTGACTTTGCTATGATGATGAAACACCACCAGGATTTATCCAGCTGGGTTTTTTTTTTGCTGGATTTCTTATCCAGGCTAAGATTTCTTTGCTGCCTACTCTACCAACATGGACAAGCTGGGATAGGAAAAAAGGCCATGTTTGGATGGATATAATTTCTTCTTCAAATGTCATTATGGTTCGTTTCCTTCTGCTGTAACCTTGTGGTGTGGTCACAGGTGAATTGACAACAGGGCAGAACTGGAGCAAGTGACTTTTAAATCTTTTCAAATAGTCACAGTTTCATAGGGCTCAGCCTGTAAGACAGACTAGGTGAAGAAGCAGAAGACTGTGGCTGCTTTCTAAAAGAAAAAATAAAATATTTATGAGATCTTTTTTTCTTCTCCATTCGTAGCATTATGGGAGGCTTAATCTGGATTTCTGACACTCTCACAATTTGGGATGTTCAGATAAGGAATTTCTATTCACTGTAGCAGGAACCTTCCATACTCTGCACTCAGGAAGCTCTTCCATGGCTTCAAGGTTACAACAAGCTTTGCAGCTGATTTCTGAGGTGTGTTCTGATCCAGGGTGCACTGCAGAAGTACCATCACAAACCAGTTCAAGGGGATGCTGCTAATGTGATTAAGGCACAGTAAGTGGGTGGCTGCTACATTGATTTTTCTTCAACCATTTCAATTTCAAGGAACACATGAAAGAGAATGCTAATTTTGTTGTTGGTGTTGTTTGCTTTTATAGCTCTCTGTACTACATAAACTCAAAGGAATGAAAATGTGCTGTACACTTTTCTCATGCTCAACTGTATCCAAATCCCAAAGGACATTTAAAAGAAGACTTCAAAAATTGCAGGAGGAGATCTGTTGTTTCTCAACTATTTCCTCATCTCATATGCTCAGAAACATAACCTGATGTGAATTTGTGATGCATTTCAATTTGGAAACTCTTACTCATCAGGAGTTATTGTGGCAGCCCAGTTTCTGCCTGTGCCTCCTCAGGAAGACAAATTTTTTTCCCATTGCAAATGGATTGCCTGGGATAAATACCTGACTTTTAGTCTGTAGGCAGGGAGGGTCAATAACAACCTTTATAGAATCTCTCCATAAAAGATGACAATAAATAAGTCTTTAACCTCTAATCTATATTAACAGACTACCTTTATTTATTGTTTGAGTTGTGCAGAGACAAAGGTAATCCAAAAGGAGCAGTCACAATAGCAGGTAATGACCTTCTTTTACAAGAATGAGCAAAACCCATTTCACTTCAGCATCATGCACAGGGCTATTTTGCAAAGAAACACTGTGTGTTAGTTGTTGAAACTTTTTCATGCATTCCCCGAAACAAACTACACTATTCTGAATATTTTCTTCTCTGTGCAGTAAATAAAGTCTTTCATGTTGACAATGCTAATATTATATTTTAAACTATATTTGCATTTGTGTTTTTTGTCATTTTTTATTGCATTTTATAAATCCCAGAGCAAAGACCCACTAAGCTCACTCTGAGAAAGCCTCGTTTCTTGGGATAGCATCATGCAGTGACACAGGTGATCAGGTGGGATTTCAGTGAGGGTTACTGGCTGGATCTGTGGGACCTTATTTCAACCAGAATTGTGGATAGGAGCTTGGAGTACAAGTCAGGAAGCTTAATTTTAATTAGTTTTTAAAAAGGAATGATTTCATATGAATGATTTGCAAGGGTAAATATTCATAACGCAACATAATCTTAATATATTTTAGTGCAATTAGTGCATTAAGCTATTTGATAATTGTAGAAGAGATGGGAAGGGGGAGCCAGAAGATAATTTTATCAGTACTTGTAATTCTGGGATATAACAGGGCCACTATGGCATGTGAAGGTAGAATAAGAAATTACTAGTAAACACTAATTTTAAGTTATGCACATGTTGTGTTCTATCTAATAAATATTTTCTAAGGTATGAAAAAATACATATAATTAAGTGGTTTTTACTTACTTTTACATTTCAGTAATGCACAAGACAGGTAGCTGGAAAATGCTCTTCAACCTTAAATCACGTACCTGGAAATAAGAAGCTAATTTTTAGTTACAGGAAAATATCTGCTCACTATTTAATTTGTTCTTAAAATATGTCCTCTTGGTTTAAGAACACCTTAAAAGATAATTCAATTCTTTTTTTAGTCTCTCTTTTCACTAAATGAAAGAATCAATTTCTAGATGATTTTTAAAGATTTTTTCCTTCCTCTTCCTACTTTATGAAGCCGTTTGTAACATCAAATGGCAAAAATCTCTCACATGAAGAAGCTGAGGTGGCAGGTGAAGGATTATTAGAGTTGTAATTATGAGAGGGGTTTGTGAAAGCACTGAGTGTAACTGAATCTAAATTCTAGGGCAGTTTGCCTTGTCTTAGTGTAGGAAATGTGAAAAGGAAGCCACAACAGTTCTGAGAATGCAAGATTTTAATTTTCTTTTTCAATTACTGAAGGAGTTTGTGACCAGTTCTGTAAATGTACAGAACGTGTTTTTTCAACTTATTCTGATTAATAAGAAATTGCAACAGAACTGCTCAGCACTGTGGGAAAGCTCAGTGGCAATTTTTGAAAAGAAGGCCTTGGAAACACATTGGCCCTCTTAAATAGAAACATCCAAAGCTGCCAGTCTTATTTTCCTCCATTTTTGGCTTTGCAATTGAGGTTTCTGATTCTCCCGTTTTCATTATGTGCAGTATTGTGTGGATCCATTCTAATAAATTCTGTTACTTGGAACAATGAGGTTGAGCATGATTCAAATCCTGAATTAAATGCAAATCTAGCAGCAGAAAAATGGATTTAGTGGTATGATAGGATTTGTAATATAAATATATTGCATTAAATATAAAGTTTAATTAAATAGATGAATATTGTAAGGACTGTCTTTCAAGCTAGCATTGTATCTGTGACTAATGAAACGTGTGCAGTCTGAGAACAGCGTGGAAATCACATGCTGATGCCTTTGGAAGAAAGATATAATATATACTTTTGCTTAATTTTGGACAAATGGTCTGTATCTGCAGAAGACATCTTTTCTTCAGGGTCATCAATGCTGGTTTTAATACCAAAAGTATTCAAAAATTTAACTTTGTGAATGAAATTGTGAAGTCTTTCTCCCAAACAGATTTACCGCAGGACTATTGCATTATTTCTTTGAACTTCAAAACAGAAGAAGAACAGATTTCAAGTCATATCAGCAGCCAGATAAGTACAATCTTAATTGCAATATTGATATGGAACAACTTTAAAGCTTTATGGCTGTATAGTCCTTTGTACTAACGTGGATCAGAGTAACACACAAAGAAGTTGGGCTACAAACCCAGGACATTATTCCTACATTTCTGCTCAGGAATGAATCTTAGTTGCAAGGGAAGAAAAAATTATGTTGCTATTTTCCTATTCTTTTAATGGGGAAAGGGCTTTTTTTTGTTTCATTTGCTTTTTGTGAGAAATACTACTTTGTACATACACAAGGGAATTCAAATAATGAATTGATGTTTAGAAACACGGAAGACCACTGTGATTTCTTTGCTTTGCAAGTAAATAAATGTCATAGGTACAGAAAATGTACCCTTGAGGAAACAAGTGTCCCATTTTAATTATGCCAAACAACTTTCTTGACAACTGGACAACATTTTCTGAACAACATTTTGGCAATAGAACGCTTTAAAAGGCATTTTATAAGGCTACACAATCCAAACTATTTCCTTTTCTTAAGTGAAGTATTTTAGCAACTAGGAAGTAAGGGAACAGGAGGGAAAAGTTCCTTCCCTTTGTTTCACTGATGGTGAGGGGAAGTGAGGGCAGGCACATTTGAGTTGCTGTGATTGCACACAAACAGCACCTGCCTCCATTTGCCACAGCCATATGAGAATTGGAGACAAAACTAGAATTGCTCAACGTTTTCAGAATCCAGAACAACAGGTCATGACTAAATACTGCCCTCCTCTAATTTAAACTCAAGGAGAGCCACATACTTGGATTGCAGTGCAAATTCAAACCTTTGAATTTAGCTTGTCTTCTAAGTAATTCTGGCAAATATATTTTCTTGAATGACTCTTCTCAAGCAGAAATAGATACTGAAATCAAAAGTTTCTCATGGAGTCCTAAGGAAGGCAAGATACTGCTTATATTTTAAAATTAATTTGAAAATGTCTAAATATCAGTGATATTTTTGAAAGTGCTGAAGAGTTCTGCTGTGGGATAGAAAAGTGACTATCTTGCTTTTAGCTCATCTGTCTTTCCAAGATACTTATCTGAAACTTTGGATAAATATGCAGCCCCTAAGATAGACAAAATACTGATAACTGTCAAGGATTAGGCCATGCAAAACTAAACATGATTTTCTTTGAAGGTCATTCAAATTTTAATGTTTCAGGTATATAATATGACTCATTTCTTTATTTGAAATTAATTAAAATATTTAATATATTCAGCATACATCACTAGAAAAGTCATCTACTCTTTGGGTAGATGGGGTTCTCTTGTCATACAAGAAATGTTAATAATGTTGATCCTAAAAAGAAATAGTTTCAAAAAGAACACAATTGAAATTTGAAAATAAATGTGTTCAGGTTTTCACTTGCATGCTGCAGTACTTCCTAATCACAAAACAGTGTCACTCCTGCACACAACAAGCCATCAACTATTTTTATTTTCACCTAAGCCTTTACACAAAGTATTAATTTACTTTGCAGCATAATGGAACCAGTTCTGCTGTCAGCACAGAGAGCTGCTGTGCACTGCATCAGAAAGAGAGATGACAGAAATTCCAGCAGCAGCAGAATTTAAATGTCTTGCCTGTAATTTTGTTCAGTAGCATCTTTGTACATCTGACATGTGAAATATGTCTTTAGCTTTTGAGACAACAAATGACATTTGGTTTTGCTAAGAAGGCTTAGCAAAGGAAAGGCACATTCAAAATGTCATTTGTGTTACCACAGAGGTGTCATCTAAAAATGAGCCTAAATATCTTTGGAATATTTTATTACTTGGAAATTTTTCCAAAAATACCATTAAACAATTCAATTTTTTTCCTTCTGGAAATGCAGACAAGTGGACCTAGTTTTATGCATTTATTTCTCCACTATTTTTTACCCCAGCCCTCCCAATTCAGTTGTCTTGGAAAATGCCAAAACATGAACTGATTTCTGAGAAGACAATGAAGACCACAGCAAAACCTGAGCATATTTCTATCCCATTTCATAGAGTATTAAGTCTAGTGCATTTTGAACTTCCAAAAGTTAAACATCCTGTGGGCACAGGAGAACCTATTTAAATAGGTTTAAATAGGTTTTATTTAAAAAGACCAGTTTTGCTGAATTAAAAACATAAATCTAGTTGTTTGGAAAGACTAAAAGGCCTTTTCCTTTTAGTCTTTCCAAACATTTTCATTTTTTCATTTATCAATGTGATAATAAGATTTCCTTAAAAACAGATGAACTTCAAATGTCCTTCTCATTAGCATGCTGGTATTTTCCAGTATTTGTATTTACTGGCAACCTTTTTGTCCTTCCAGGAGAGAGCACTTATACTTATTTACACAAAATAAAGACAGCTTCTCTTTGTAAGTTCAATATTTTGGGCAAGCAGTAATATACCATTCTTCTAGCCAGTCTTAGCAGGAAATAGTCCTAGTGCTGATCACAATGAGATGACTCGTGGTCTCAGCTCATTTTGAGAAGTTTAGTAAACATGTTATCTCTGGCACAGGGCTGATGTAATGTTTATAAGTTCAGTCTGTCCTGTTTTGCCATTGTTGGTGATACTCTTGTTACCAAAACAGCCTAAAAGTCTTTTCTTCATCATAACCTTCTGAAGGTCACATAGAGATGATGTTTCATCATGATCTAATATTTGAAACACATTTTTAAAGAGAAATCTTCCATGCTGTCAAAACACCTCCCTGAATTTAAAACTTTAATTCTTATAATAAAGCTTGAACAACTTGATACAGCAGACAGCTTTTAACTCATCAACTGATCTCTATGTAAGTAAAATCCATTTTGTCTAAATAATGAATAAGTCATATGGTGGGTTATCTGTATGACTGCAAATGTTTACTTAACATTATGGTTAGATGAGCATGTATATTCGTTAACATAAGGATAAATATATGTCCCTCAGGACACTTGAGCTGACATAATCACAGAGGAAAAGCTTTAAGTGTAAAGTAGAAAGAAAGAGAAAAAACTCTGCAGTCTGGATAACCTGTTTTGTAAAGATTCTGAAAAGGCATCGTGTTTGTTAATACTCTTTTTACACTCAACACATTTTCCATTTCAAACTATCATTAGAGTGTTTGAATTGTGACTATGATCATGTCACCCACACTTTTCTCCCTTTAATTTCTAGGCTTGCAGCCTATCAGTTTAAATGAACTCAATGTAATCCTGGCACTCCAGGCTGCAGTGACTCCATCACCTCTGTGCTCATGTGTCACCATCTGGAACCCCACTAGAAATGCTGCCATGGAAAATCAACCCAGCTCCTCAATCCTGAGCCGTGTCAGGAGGTATCATTTAATTAGTGTTCCTTTAATCCTTCTTCACCTCAAGTAAGAAGTTATAACTGAATGTGCACATCAGGAAGATCTGATGTCTAATGAAGTATAATTTTTAGTAATTTTTGGAATAAACCAACACTTTTAAATTTTGCAGCATTATACATGTATAGAATATTTATTATATGGAAACTCACTACTGCTCTCATGCCTCACTGCAGCAGGGATGAGTAAGAAGTCATAGGACAAGTTCTGTCTTCAAGATCTCAGCAACTTCTTTAATTACCTCCATAGACAGAAACTTCTTTCCAAGACAAACTTCCTTGGATTGTGCAAATGTCTTTGGTTTTTTCCTACCTTTTGCCTGTGATTAAGGTCCTCAGGAATTTCATTCAGTACTTCACTAGGAAGGTGCCCATGACACTTTAAGGGAGAGCACCCAACACCTTTTATTTGCCATGTACATAATCTTTTATCATTTTTGCCTCAGCTGCTTCAAAAGTTGGGGTTTCAGGTCTATGTGTAAACCAACAGAACACAGCTCTGTGTGTGATATCTGAAAGGGCCACTTCAGAAGCACTGAACATGCAGTAAGAGAATGAAGCAAGTAAACAAAATACTCCATTGCCAAGAAACAGAAAATGAGGTGATAAATTGTATAACTTACTATTATTAATTACACTTATCTAAGTATTACTCTACCAGCATAAAATATCTTATCTTAAACAAAGCCATAAAAACAGTTGCATAAGAAGTTTCAGTAATGCAATACTGGCTGCTTTCAAGCCTACAATGTCTACAGACATTTCTGCCAATTAGATCACCCAAATATGTGACAAGCCCAGATAATCTGCTAAAGTCACATTACATTTTCTTTTCAGTTGCATACATTGGTGCAGAACTAGCACTGAAAATTGGAATTTTGCTTTCACAGAATCACTGTATAACAATTCTGCAAAAAACATATTTGGCTCTATTAAAATCAAATCTCTTTTTGTTTACTCGTATCGAATTCTGTGACAGAAACAACTGGTTACTAGTAAATAATGCAACAATACTGCATATTATTTGTTTCCTATTCTGATAGGTTTCTCTAGTGTGAAAGAGATTTTAGATCTGCACTCTGGAGTACAAGGGTGAATATACAAGTTTTTGATTAAATCGTACTTCAGTGACAATTTTTTTAAATAATACTATTTTGCCTCCATCTTATTCAGTCTCAGCTCAGGATAAAGAGTGTCCTGACAATGACCATGGGCCCACTCTGAACCAGCAGTAAATGCTGTTTCTGAAGGTCATTTCCTGCTTCTTCACAGTTTGGTACCAACCTTGTTTAGTCTGAAATCAGACAGTGCTGGAGTTCAGGGCTTCAAGCAAATTGAATGAACCGAGTCATTGATCTGAATGTTTTGTGCAATTTCATCTTTTTAGAGTTTAAAAATAAGTGTAATAAGTAAAACAGCCCAGTTTGCAGATGCTGAGTTCACAGCTGCTGATTTTGTTTACTGATGCACAGTCCTACTCCACACAAAAATTTGAACTTTCCTGTCTTAAGACTGCAACACACTGGTTCAGGGAAATAAAGTACAGGGGAGGTTAGAACAGAAGAGCTGAAAATAAAATAAATAAACAAGATACTCTACAGCTTCTCCTAAATCTGTGCTTAGGCTCATGCCAGACATGTTTCACCAGGATATCAGCAGACATTGATATTCAGTGTGCATGAGCAATGTTCCCATTTAATGTTAATTTTTCAATAAAGGAAAACCAGGGACTTTCTATGAACTTCTGAAAAAGTATAAAGCTTGTATGAAATGTGCCTGAATCTCAACACCTCAACAACAGCTTTTGCATGTGAACTTTTGCACTGAGCAACTTTTCCCTCGGTGTCCACAGAAAATCTGAAAAGTGCTGTTTTACACTGCTGCAGAGGTTACAGAAAATGCCAGCAAGAGCACACTTGACTTACAAAGTCACACATCAACATGTCTGTGTATACATTGCCTCAAAGAAATCCCTGGAGAACTGAGCTGCCACTGAAATATAAAATATAGAACAGGTATTTTAAAAAATGCCTCTTTTTTACCAGTTGTCATCATGTCCTTAGTTCTGAGAGTCCCCACAGGAATTTTGCTTATTTCTTCATGGAAGGGCTGTGGGATGTAACAGACATGCAGACATGGCACTTGGGAACATGATTTAGTGGTGGCCTTAGCAGTGCTGGGTTAGTGGCTGGACTCAGTGATCTTGGAGGTGTTTTCCAACATAAAGTGTTCTATGATTCTTTTTATCTGTTACTCCCCTCTCTAGTAAACAGACCTTTAAAAAGGGAATATATGAGAGCATCATCACAGGAGAAATGAACTCCAGCTGAACACAATTCTCTATTCAGTATTTATTTTACTTTAACTATGCACCAATAACTTAAGGCACAAGGACATATGTTAATATTTTCAATTTGCAGGTCTCTAAGAAAAGACAAGTGAAAAGATCCTTCCAACCTAGTGAGCAAGAACTGAAAGGGAGGGAAGCTTCTGAAGAGTCACATAGCCTTGAAGAACAAGGCAAAGCTATTTTGCATTAGAGAAAGGAAAAAGGTTGAGATCTGTTAAGTTCTTGCCACAAAAAAAAAAAAAAATTACATTTGTTAAAAACAACAGTGTCAGTAAACAGGATCAATTTGCAAGAAGAAGTTTATGCTTTTTGTTCCAGCAGACCTGCTTTTAAAAATATTTTAAAATACATTATTCCATACTTGAAATCAAACTTAGTCAAGCTCATGAGGTCTTTTGGGTTTGGTGTTTTTGTTTTTGTTTTTTTTTTTTTTTGTGGGGTTTTTCCCTTGCTAAATGTCTATAAAATATAGACTAATCTACAGGAAACAAGCATTTGATCATTTAAAAATAAATGTTCAGCTTTCTATCAGACAATTGGTGAAAAACTTTTTCAGTCAGTTATAAACAGGTTTTTTTTAACTTGGATTTTTGCTTCTATTTAGTGATGTTTATTCATTCTGTGTGCCCAATTTTATAGAAGGAACACAAGACTACTTGAAAATCTGTGTAATGAAGTACAATACGGGGGGGTCTGAAAATTTTGCATATAAAAAGACATGTCAAGGAATATTTATATCTACTCTTGAAAAAAATAAATACATGGGCCATTGCCTGTTTTTCAGGAATTTTAGAAGGTCCAAGCCTTACAGTGGCACACCACCACATGGGGCCTTAACCAGCTCCTTCTTTTGTTCCAGTCTGTTTGTCTCTGATGAACACACTGTACTTTAAATTGATTCCCAGAACAATGAATAAAAAATGAGCAATTAGGCAACCTACTTCCCCCTAACCTTATTCCCATCATTGTCCATCTGGTCTCATGCTAAACAATTCATTTAAGAGGGGCTCTTGCACACTGCCACTCCAGTAACTTTCCTTTTTGATGTCACCTCCCTCCCCAACTATCAGAGGCAATTTCTGCCAGTGTCTCCCTCCTCTGTGCTTATACTTTGCATGTCCTTCACAGCACTTGTTCTAACCACCTGCATTCCTATCTTGCCAACATAGACACATTTAGTTCTCTTAAAGCAAACATTTCAAATGAGACACTGCAGAAGGGAGAAATCACGAGGCAGCCAGAGCTCTGCAGTACAGACAGGTTGGATCAGTCACTGTGTACTCACCACTCTGGAGCAGCAGGACCATGACTGTGTCATGCAAGACAGCTGCTCAATACCAGAGCACTGGAAACAGGATTCTTCTTATTCTGCAAATTAGATCTCTGTTCAAATCTAAATAGAGCAATGTTTGTAAGAAAGTAACCCTATTTCTACTCCCAGCCATTGGCTCTTCTGCACATGATCCTCTAAACTTTTTGTGGAGTTAGGGTTGAGAAATTAAGTCATTTGTAATGGCCATTGCATGGCAAATTCCTTTTGGAACATCCAAAACACGAAGATGACTTTGAAATGCTCATGTCTAAGCTGTTTATTTCCATATGAAACAAATTTTCATTAAAATGTTATTTTCTTTCCATTAACTGCATAAAACCCCCCAAGCATGTTACGTACCCTCAAGAGGGCAGCATGGTATTTCAAAATTCACCTTACAAAGGGGATTATGCCTTATCTCTTATACACATCTAGATGTGTATCAAGAGGGCAGCATGGTATTTCAAAATTCACCTTACAAAGGGGATTATGCCTTAGCATAAAAGAAGGCTCTAATGAAAGCATGGAATTAGTGTTGCTGTAAACGTTAATTATAAAAAAATTAGGCAAAATAGAAGGTAAGTCTGTGCCAGGGCCATTTGCTCACCTGTCCATTGCTGCTGCTCATGTAGCACCACAGGAATCACAGAAGCAGCTGATGCAGGACTGCAGTTTCCATGCCAGTTCTTGCTTAACCAGTACCAGCTGTGAGCAATCTATTCAAAATTGTGGTGGCATTGTGTATAGGGCAAAGAGCAGGCAAGCTCTGTGATAATAAAATTTGTGCCTGTGAGTGGTAATAACTCTATTCATGCCTTCCAATGGTATAGAGAAATTAAGGATTTAAGGAACACTGAGTACAAGGTGATCTCATGAGTAACTCAGTATGGTTGACTTTCACAGCACTACATAATTCTGTCCTTCCATGAAAGTATTGTTTTATCATAGAATTTTTTTTCCCTCTCTTCTTATATAAAAATTCCAGTGTGGATCTATTCTTCACCAATTTTTATCTTCTGATTCTTGTGTCAACATTATCAGTTAGCCTTTACACTGCTTCTGTTTGGTTTAATTAAACATGTTTCTGTCTTTCATGCTCTGAAAAAAATCTTCCAATTCTTGATCATTTTAGTAAAAATTCTCTCTGCCTGTTCCCATGTAAATCTTGCCTGAGCAAAGATAAAAACTGTGTTCCAGGTGAACAATCACTGCCACTGTCCTTAATATCTCTTCAAGTATTTCTATTGGAAATTCATCATGTCACCACGTGCTTTTTTGAGCACTGATGACTTAGGGATGGCAATGGTAGCATGTATTTGGAAGACTTGGAGAAGGACAAAGCTTGGGAGATAACTGCAGGTACAGGCTCAGATTCTGCCATCACTGCAGCAGACCAAGACAAACAAGATTGTATCTCCCATAACTCATTTTAGAGTGGTGATAATATCCACCACTATCTACCTGGTACCACAGCATTACAACTCTATAGAAATATAATACCATACATATTAACTGGATACTTTTCAGCTCACTAAAGTAGTGCCTCTGCTGTAATTCCCTCAGTAATGTCCAAGGTCAGCTAAGTGCTTTGATACTGGTACATCACTACATAACCCATAGCATGTCAGGTATTAGGATAATTTCTTTGCCCAACTGAATTTTCCAAAACAAAACTTCTCTCATTCCAGAAGAGTGCTTACTTGAATTATGCCTTAAATTGGTGGGATTATTTTCATCATAAATCCTGTGTACTAAGGAGAAAATTTCTAACAGCACTTCTACAACTACTGCTACTTAATACCCTTCTACCATCCAAATGCAGTACATTGAAAGATAAAAATTAATTTCTTCCTGATTTTCTGCAGGGGTTTTTTTGTTGTTATTTTTGGGTTTGTTTCTGAGAAAGCATTTGACCTGAAACACAAAGGACTACTGTCATCAGTCAAGTGCCCAGTGATTGCACAATGGAATAATCTGAAACATTTTTCATATGGTCAGGATCTTATACATGATATCCATCCCAAATGTATCAAATCTTCCCAGGTTATTTGTGTTCAGTACAGTGTGTTTTGACCCAGCAGGGAATCATCTATGGCTGGACCAAGCTAATCCTGATGGGGACACTGAGATGGCATCAAACCCCTGCAGTGTTGGCTCAGCAGGAGCTGGGCAAGTGCTAAACCCCTGGCAGAGAGCAGAGCCCTGCTCCTGTGTGCATCCTGGGTGAGCTGGGTTTGGTGTCCTGCCAGCCTGAATCCCACTACAGACAATGTGTTTGTGATGTGGGGGAGTAAGAAGTGCTACAGGGGAAGACAAGCTGACACCACACTCATTGGCCATGTGCTCACTTCTAGCAATCAATTTTCCCTCTCTCTGAGAACATGAAATGACACCCTGTGAAACAACACAACATCCACAGTATCATTGCACAGCATCCTAAACAGGGAACAGGTCATCCACTCCTTGGCCTAGGAGCTTGGTGAGCCTGGATGCCAATTCCAACTGTCTTGACACACAGAGAGCTCCAGAAAACACAGAATTTGAGAAAGGACTCAAAGTGAAAGACATTTTATCTCATGCATGTGGTGCAGTTCAGCACCTAACACAAAGGAAAATGCAACAAATTCCTTTCTCCTGTTCCTTGTTCACCAGATAGTTTGCAGGATCATTTTATCTCTCAGAATCTATCAAAGCTTCTTGTCTAAGCAGGAATTTGTCCTGCTCTCCTAAAGTTTATTGGAGAAAGCTGTTGTAATTCTGCATTTCAAATAATAATCCAACTAGATACTCTTAATTTTATGAGGTTTCTACACATTTAATAAGTGATTTGATGAGAAATAAAGCAAACACTAAAAAGCTTTCAGAATGAATCACCTTAGAGCTGAAAAAAGATAAAAGACACCTCACTTAAAAAAGGAACAATATTTTCATGACTGACCTATACAAGTGGGCTCTGAAATGACATAATTTCTAGGAATTTATAGGTAGCCCTTCTGCATGCCTAGATCACTGATTCATTCTGGTACTGTTTAATGCTCCTGCTTCTTGTAATGTGTGGACTGTGCAGATGCAACCTACAGCCTTGTTGACATTTAGCTGACTCCTCTCAGAATTTGATTCAGAGATGGGTTTCCTTGCACACTCCCATGTATGGATTAGTTCTCACAGCTTTTTTATCTAGCTGAGAAAGGAAAGAAGAAAAAGTGACACTCTGTGACTCTTCAGAATAAATCCCTAATTCAGACCTGCAGCACTTGAACAGCTCTTCTGATATGGCCCCATACAGGAGGGGAAACTTCAGCTGGAAAAGGTTCTTTTTTTCTAGCTGATCTCTGTGTTTCATTGTCCCAGGTACACAGCATTATTCAGTTACACAAAGGAGGTACAATTGGTACCATTTGCATATGTGCAGTTATGTTATGGTAGTGAAAAACCACGAGGGTAGCATTACTCAGTACCAGCCACTGTCATCATTTATCTTGTTGAGAAGCTGCTCACTGTGAACTTAGTCCTGCACTTCTCTCACTCCCCAAACTCCTCCTGACTCACATTCACTAACCATCTTGTTTTGTTTTGTCACTTGCCAGGTGTCAAAGCTTAAAACTGTATCCTCTGATAAGAAATGGCAGAAAGAGAGGGTTCTAGTGATGTTTCCCTCCATCCCAGCACAGGTGCTGTACCGAGGTTACTGTTTCCTGACTGGAGACACTCTCAGCCTTCCCAGCTGCAGAACACAAAGTTCCTTCTCCTCAGTATGTGCTGTTCCAAACCTGCACTGGAAGTAGAGCAAAGCCAAAGCAGCCTGTTGTTTTCAATCCAAGTGCCTGGACTCTACAACCATTTGCCCCCTCCTACTCCCAACCCCAAGTTCTACATGACTGCATTCTGAAAAACATTAAGTAATAATCCAGCAACAACAAAAAAAGGAGCTTTCCACACTTAAGGCAGATATACAATGACTTCCTTTATATATATATATATATATATATATACACAAAAATATGTTCTGATCTGAGAGCTCAGCTAAGTAATTTAGTGGTGCCTACTGACTTCTGTTAGCCTCCTTGGCATTATTATTGGATAAATTAACTCAAACAGAAGGCTTATATATGATGAAAAAGATCTCTGGCTGGAGTGTGAAAGAGGTAATAAATAGTTTTGCACTCTGTCCTCCAAATACTGAAAGAAACATGGCAGCCTAAAACATTCCAATTGGAAGAGCACACTGGAAAAGGAGATGGAGAAAAGTAGGCTCTGAAAGAAAGATCATAGGAAAAAATAATAGAGATTAACAAAAATTCTGTAGGAGTCCTGTTTCTTAACATGTGTTAAGATTTCTATCATTGCTGATGTTAATAATTGACATGAAGTACAGTGGGAGTTAGATAACAGCAGGAACGTTCAGGCCAGGACTCATTTCATTTTCCAGTAGTGTGAGGCACTGAGTAATGGGGAAATGCACAACCATGTCAGAGATGATCTTGCTTCACTGAATTACACCTTGAGGAATTTTATTCTGTCTAGAAAAAGATTCCTCCTTGTGTCATGCAACAGGATGTGTTCTTCAGAGAAGTGAAAAGAACAGGAAGTTAATTTTGTGTCCATGAAAGTGAGGAATTAATAGCAAAGCCTTAAGTCAGATATAAGCTGCATGGGTATTGTGTAAGCCTCATCACACAGCACTGCCATCTCACCCCAATTTATGATCTGGAACACAGAAACTTTTACAGCTTTTAGTTGGAACTGCAAGTTGTACCAAAGCATACAGTGAATTTATAAATACAAGGGAAAGAGCTAAAAGCTCCAAATTCCTTTTGCTCTTTCACCTAGCTCAAGTGTAAGCTGGGCACATTGTGATGACACACTGCACCTCCAGACTCTGCAGATTACACTGCTGGTATTTGAGTTCAGGGTTTAAATACAGTCACTCCATATTCTCTGAACTCAGGATGTATGTGGAGGCCAAGATGAGCTTTTCAGCACAAGCAAGTACAAATAAATGAGTAGGATCAACTTGAGCATGAGCTCTGTGATCACATGGGCAAGCCGTATTTTAATTTTCACCATCATATCCAATAGGAGTCCTCACACAGTGCCAGAAAATCTCAGCCCATGAGCTCAGTGTCCTCTGAGTGCAGCTTTCCAGCCCCCAGAATTCACCACAGAAAGGGAAATCAGGCTTTTGCTTATCTTTATACTGCCAGAGTCCTTGCTTTCAAGTTCATACCACCAAAAGCCAGCTCAAACCAGAGGTGAATCTACTTCATGATACAACAAACGGCTATCACTGTTATTTGTCCTGTATGTTCTTATCTCACAGTTTGCAATTAATCACCACCCTGGAAATCAAACACTAAGCTATTTGTACATTCTCTTTGAAAATACATTTCAATTTCCTTTTACTTGAACTGTCCTGTCCTTTGCCACACCTGCTAAGTGCATCAATCTGCACAGCACACGCTGGATATACCTGATGACTCCCACGAGACAGAGAGAACATAATCACTATAGAGAGAACACAGGACTGAAAAGTGTGATGCAATTAAGTACAGAGGGATGTGTGTTCATTAGCAAATAACCACATTTGCATGGTGAAGATAGTTACAGTATGTTGTGACTGAAGACCAGGTTCTGTTCTCAGAAACATGAAGTTCTCTTCAGTGTGTCACCGTGTCAGCTACATGAGCACCAAGTCTGTATTAAACACCAAAATCCTGTGCAGGAAAACTGTAAATCTAATTCCATCTATTTAATATATAGAAACATTTTTTGATGCATGTTAGTTTAGCCTTTGTGAACTTTAAGTTTATCCTATTCTAAGCTGTTGAAATCTATCTTGTTCTCCTCTGTCTGGAGGGATTTTGTACTTTGCAGAGAAGACAATTGGGAGAGGCTGATTTTATGGGAACAGCAGGGCACATGGACTGGTCTCCTATCTAACATTTAGAGGGAAGATTTCCCTGATTTCAGCACAGCTCACAGGTACAGTTGAAGGTACAGCTTATTTCTCTATTGTCATTCAGCTTAGAGTACTTGGCTTTAGAACAATTATCTTAGATTCCCAAAGCCATCTTTGTCCTAAATCTGTAACCTGCAGGGATGGCTGCCTTACCTCCCTCAGGTTTTGTATTGATTGGTTTTACCCTTGAATGTTTTGATGGGCTGGTATCTATTGGTTTTCCTCCTGAAATATTTTTGCCACCCTGTGAGTTATTTTCACCATTAATGAATAATTTTGCAAATATTCAAACAGATGGCTCTGAAGATTGCTAGGCTTCAATGTTTTCTGAAGGACAGCCACATAATTGCTTGGAATAGTCTCTGCTCATTTCTTTAAAATAGTCTAATTTCTACATGAAAAATAAAAAAGGCCTTGAGCAACTGGAAATGCTGAAAGCAATACTCCAATCACTGCACATCCTGAGGCTGAGTCAGTGAAGTTTTTGTCATAGATCAAACCCACATCCAGTCTGAGATCTCTCTGTGTGATCATTCTCAAGTGACAATAAGGTTAAAAATAAAGTTACCTATTGTATTTCAGTCTTCTTTATTGTGAGAAAGCTAAAAAAGCACACATTTACAGCCTTACTTTTATGCATTACTTGTATTAATTTGGTGTGAAACTTCTGAACCAATAGCTGGCTGAGCTGTGAGTCTGCTGAACCTGTGTTATGAAGGAAGGAAAATGAACTAATACTTTATTCAAAGTTTTCCTGGCAGTTTGTCTGTTCTGATGATTTAACTGGTATTTACACTGAAACAAACATGCAAGAAGATTGTAGCCTATGACTCCCAAGGGAGCAGCTATGGAATTTTTGCATTCTGCAAAATGTTATGGGTTGGCAACCTCTCCCGTGTGCTACACAGATCACTTCAATCCCCTGTGTTTATTCTATAAACAAGAAAGTGCTCTACACACTTGTGCTAAAGAAAACAGCTGAAATCTAAAGCGGCTCAGTCCTGTTTAAGCTGTTCCCAGACACACTCCCTACCACGCGGGTTTGTTTTCCATTGATTTGTTAATGAAAGCTGGCAGGAAATGCTACACTTCTACAGAGCATATTAATCATTGAAAGAAAACAGTATTTCTTCAGCTTTGGCAATTCCTGTACTCCACATAAATAAGGCCTCCTGCTTCCCTGTTAACCATGTACACAATGTAGGATCCCCTAAAGCATTTGGTTTCTTTGCAAGGGTGGATTTCTGTTCTAAGGCTGGATGCCTGGTGTGGAGTCAATTAAGATCTGAAAACATCCCTGTGGCTCCTGATTCAGAATTCCACTTGTGGCAAGAAGCAGAAACACTATGAGATTGGTGCTTGGATGCTTTTGAGAAACAAGAATGCAATCCTGGTGCTGCTGCTCATTTTCCCAGAATAGAGTAAGAGCAACATCAGCTCAACACGACTGATTTCTGTCATTTACAGCTACCCTCCAGCACTCACAGCATGTGCTGAGTGCCTGTAAGGCACCAGGGAATTCCTTGTGCCACAAATGTCCTTCATAGGCTTTAGCACAATCACTTTTTATTTTGTTGCAGGGTTACATGAGAGGGGTCTAAGAGCAGAGCCTACCATGAATTAGCCCTCAAACAGGCATCATCTTCTCCTCACTCCTAGTGTATGGGTTGTGTTACTAATGGTTCTCTTGAGGCAACTTTCACCCTTGAGAACAGGGTACCCTGCACACAGTGCCCTGAGAGAAACTGCTTACAGCTCAATATTGCACCAGAAAGCTCCAAAAATTTAATTTCATTGCACTACTAATTTGTGCCATGCAAGAACTCTGCAGAAGGGAGGGTGCCACTGATTCAGTGAGGTAATGGGTCTTAATCCAGCATTAATAAATCACCTGTCCTCTACAGCAAAGCTGCATTATTGCAAATGATAATCACATTTAATAATGACATTTGTATTGTCATTCCCCACATTGCAGGCTTTGACCAGGTTTCCAAGGATGGAGAATAAATCAGGAATGCAGTTCATTCATCTGTGGAGGCACCAATCCAAGGCTGAGGGAGTAATCAAGTACAGGCTATTTAAAAAACATTTCACTGATCAAATAACCCACTATTCACATACAGTTACTTTATCTCCTGTGATGGAAAAAATCCTTGAGATCAATTAAATAAAGTAGAGACATCGATGATGACTGTAATCATCCTTTTATTTCTATTATTTACACTTCAGCTTACACAGAAGGATGTACCTGCTTGGTGACCAAATCAATTGTACTGCAGAATTATGGACAATTACTGCTAACAGTTGAGCACAACAAAAGAGGGGAAAGGTAGTCCTTGGTGGGGGGTTTGCACATACTCAACTATGAACAACAAAGTACCACCAAAATCTCTATAATACAGAATATTTTAGTGTCTTGATTTATGTGTAACTTCTTTTTTTGCCCCTCAAAGCCTCACTTCCTTAAATCACTCCTAGGAGAAATCATTTAATTGCATGTCTTTATTAGTCTCTGGAATGAATTCAATGCAAATTTTAACTATAACAGGTAAATGAGTTTTACTCTGGCCTATTTGGGAGCAGTTTTATTCACATTTATTGACAATTTGAGTCTTTGCCCACTCGAGTACAGTAGCAGAGAATATCCTGGGCTGAAAAAGGGCAGTGGGCTGTCCCAGAACAGCACAGGACAGAGCAGTGCCAGCAGGAACATGACAGTTCCTACAGTACCTGCAGTAGTCACAAACTTCAGTTCCTCAGTTTAGACACCTTGGCAATAGAGTTCCTGACAGATGGAAAATGCAGTGCCAGTGCTAATTATGTGCTTGGTCTATATCTCTCCAGCAGACATTGCATTTTTCAGCCTGAAACTGGTATTTCCTAGGTAAGAACTAGACTAATCCAGCTTGGTATTTCCCTGAATTTGTGTGCAATCTCCATTATTCTTCAAGTTATCTTTTAGTTTTCCTCTGTCCTGCAGGTTCATCCTAAAGGTGAAAAGTTTATTGTGAATTGTATTTATAATATAAAAGATAGTGACAGTTGAAGCCCTTAGAATAAGAATTATTTCATTTTATTTCTCCTTTTGACATTAATGTTTTATGACATGTGTGACTGCAAAGGAAATATCCCAGGTGAATATTGACAGAATACTGATTCTCTCTCTTTTTAGTTCCTGTGGTCTCTAGCACAAGAAAATAGCTAGAATAGCTAGAAACCAATTCCCTAACAATTTTAAAATGAATTTTGCCTCTTTTCCCACAGAAACCAAGCTGTTCCTGGTTTACTGTAAGAAAGAAATTCCTTAAAATCAGATCACCAAAAAATCTGTTATTATTTGCCTAAATTATTATCTAAAAAGTTCAACAACTGTACTAGTGAAAAAGGATTAAGAATAACATTTTTTGAAGCAATAATTTGTTTTTCTCACCTAAATAGATAAAAAGTGTTGACAGAAAGGAAACAGTAGACTACAAAGAAAGAAGATGGAATGGAAAAAGGAAAATGAGATGATCTGTGATGTATTTAATGACCTGCCATGACACACGTTTGAGAGCCTGTGAGCACAGAAGGTACATTTTACACACAGGGAACAAATAAATCCATTCTAGACAATATCATTTATCCTCAGTCTTTACTTCTGCAATATCACTCTTTGATGTTGCCACAGCAGTAACACCCAACTTCTGAGTGACATTTAAAAGCTTCTATACCATAATCCCTAGAAAACAAATTGAAACACCTCTCAATTTGTAATTAGAACATAGATCAGAATTAATTTTTATGCACAGGATGATACCAAAGGCCTGAATTTCTGACATTTGCACCCCCATTCTCACCATACAGTCTCACTTTTCCTGAACCTTTCCCCAAACATGGATGCTGGCATGGATTCAGAGGCTGCTTGTGTATAGATGGGTTAAGAGCAATGACTCAGCCTTTCTGCTTTAACTAAAAAAGAAACAAACTTGTAAAAGCAGTGATTTTCAGTGTATCAGACAAGGTTATCCTAATAAAACACAATAGCTCTGTGATATCACTCAAGCCAATGACACCTAAATAACCACACAGAGAGGTGTGATCTGTTCTTTGCCAGTTACTCGTTAACCAATCTTCATTAATCATAAAAAATGTTTTTACATGATTCTTGATTCTATAACTGCAATCTCCCAATCAGTGTTTTGCTCAGGTGGCCTTGGTCCAGCTACTGTCCCTTCTTTTCTTACTAAGATATTTTGCAATAGCAACTGATGAGTTGGAGGTTCCAGGCTGAGTTTACAGATGAAATCTCTTGCAATATAATCTCAATGTTTCTGGAGTTTTTAAATCTTTATGAGAAAATTTTTCATTTACCAATTAAAAAATATTTTTTATATAATTTTCATCAGAATATTTCAGCAGTTCATTACCTTTGGGAATATATTTTATAATAATCTCTGGGGTAAATACAAAATGAAAACAAATGTAAAACTAATTAAATATATTTCATTTGTTGCAAGGACTGACAAACAGAACTGAACAAAACCAAAAATCAAATTCTACATAAAGCTGTTTCACTGCTTTTCAGACCTAATTCAAAGTCATTTATATCATACCCAGAATAAATGGAAAAAATGTTAATAAAGAATGCAGGAATCAGAACTCATTGATTCAATGTTAATCCTGTGACCGCAGTACCATTGCATCAGTAGCCAGCATTCCAATTCTGTGCTAGGTTTCATTCCTTGCAGTCACATGGTATTATTCAGAGCAGAATTTATCACATAATTGATTTGTATCAATCACTAATCACCTTACATTAATGCTGTTAATGAAGTTACAGTCAGGTGGTGATTTAAATAAGATTGTGAGGCACAGCTTTCCTTAGAGCTATTAAGAAAATGGCACTACCAGCTCAACTGTACTCCTCAAACCCAACACCTGAAGTGTAAAAGCCATGATCTGTTCCCCCAAACGCTCCTTTTAGTCAAGAGCAGGAATTTCTAGAAGCTCAGACTCCAAGTTGCTTAAATATCTTTTATTTGGAGACCATGGCTTTCTGCTTGCTGCTCTTAACCTTGCAGCTAGGCACAGATAACGTGATGCTTATCTGACAGGCAGGAGGTCTGGCAAGCTGCTTTCCAGACTCAAAAACAAGCACTCCTCTGAGGATTGGCCAGCAGGACACTGGGGAGCATAAAGCTGGCTTGGACCCTCCCCGTGTCCCAGTATATCAAGCTCTAAGCTTCATTGACTCCAGTATAGTGGCTTTAATCAAGATTTTTCATGCTTCAGAGAACAGTACAGCTGCTAAAGCTTCTTTAATAAGGGTTTTATAGCTGAGGAAGCTGAACAGGAATTAGCTGAAAAGAGATGACTTACTTCTGGCCTTATTAAGCAGCAATTTGCTATAAGTCAGGCTGCAACATTGTTTTGCTCTAACATGAAAGAGGAATGTTGGTTGAAGTGATTCAGTCAAGTCATTGATTCGCTGCCTGTCATGTCCTACATTTTCTCTTGCAGTACCCTTCAAATTCAGGAAGCCCAATGTGCTGTGCTAAGCCACAGGAGAATGTCCTACATTTCCAATTTCCCATCAGGTCAAGCAGATGCAGCCAGCCATCTTCCCAGGACTCAGTGGCAACATGGCCTTTATAAAGCTTACCTTTAGATTGCATAGCGTTGTTTATTAAATGAAATTAATTTCCTATTACCTAATTGAGCCCATGTTGGCAATGTTAACAGAGTATCCTGAGAAAGAAAGGCAGGTCTTGCAAAATGGACACAGCCTGGAATTTCAGTGAATTGAAGATTCTTCAACAGAATATATTTTACCTTTGCAGACCAGTATCATTGTAGTAGATTAAAAAAAAATCCCTTATTGAAGATCAGTTTATCCATTTTTAATTGGCACATGTCTGGCCTTACCATAATTCTCACAGTCCCAGAGGAAATATGATCAAGACTGAGGAAACACTGAGCATATGGGACATGGGATGGCCCCATGTGCACCTGCTCAAGGAAGTAAACCCTCTTATTCCTCCCACTAACCAGGACAAGGAGAAGCCCTTGCTGAAGCAGAACAGAGAATTTTTTCCCAGAGTGGGACATTTTCAGTCAGTGGTGGATGGGCCACAGGACAAGATTATGCAGAGGAGGCACATCCATGTGTTAAATCTTGAGGCACCTGGCTCCTGATGGAGAAGGACTGCCAAGCATTTTTTTTTGTTAGCTTAAAGTTGCTTGATGTTCTCAGCTTTTGACCTTTGGGATTAGTCCCCTGCCAGAGGCACACCGCAGAACAGCACCAGAGTATTATCCTTTTCTTACCTTCCCTTTTCTACTTTTCCCACACAAAGACAGATCAGGGATCAAGCTAAACAGATTATTTCCTGCTGGCACCCACAGCAAGGTAACAAATCCAACTATTCTACAGCAAATGTGCGCTCTGAAGATTCAGTAGTTTGGAACAGAGGAACTATGAAGAGGAGTTAGAATGTGCTGAATATATATGATAACCTGCATTTCCATCTGCCTCCTGTCTTAACTCTGAAAGGCTCATCTCCTCTCCACTGACCTCACAGGAGGAGTAGGGATTCTGTGAAATGCATGGAAGTGCAATACCATGTGCCATTCATCAGAATCTCACCACCAGCACCTGGAAGTTCATCACATATCCTTTTTCCTCATGCACCATAGTCACTCTTACTATTTTCTTTGTAATTACCTCAAAGTTTCCATTCAGGCCACAAAGTTAAAAACCTCACAAAATCTGCTTATAATGAAAGTATATAAATCTTTCACTTGCAAACTGCTCATTAAGACTATTCCCACTGTTAGCAGAATCTACTGTTGGTGAATACTGGGTCAAAAAGCTAATTCCCTTGCAGTCCTTTTACTGTCTCCTTAATGATTACTGAGAGTCTGGAAATGAGAGCAAAAAGTATTTAATTCTTTATTCAACATGAAATTGTCTTGATTTATACTCTTGAAAAATTAATAAAATGCCTCTGAGACAGTCTATCTCTGCTGCCAGGCTTGCACAAAGTATCTGCTTTATCTGCTGAGCTGTGCAGAACTGTAATAGAGAATAATACTTCTGATTTCAGTGCTGCATTTACTGTAAATTTCCATTCTTCCAGGAAGCTTCTGACAGACATATTTAGCATCCCAGACCTGACTTCAGGAGGGGAACTTACCTATTATTTGTTCCACTAATACTTTTGAATAAAGACCTAGTAGTTGATTTTGGTGCCAGGACTCAAGACAGAGATGGGACCTGTGCAAGAGGCTGGAAAAAACCAACCCCTCCTGAGCTCACAATAAAGGCACCATCCAGATGTTCCTTCTGTACCAGGGTTCCTCTTTCCACAAACCACAACATCCCATGCAGACAGGATAGGATTTGCATTCCTATACAAAGCTTAGTTGGGTGTTGTCAGATTTATCCAATTCTGCCTGACAAACAGCATCCCAACTATCCTGTACTTCATTACCTGCCACATATATTTAATTAAAACTAGTCCAACATCTTTGTTATTATCAGTGATGATGGCACAGACTTCACCACCAGTCACAGACTAAATGGCATCATGAACAGGATCCTTCACAAGGATCTCAGGGAAAAAGTAGAATGTGCTATTTCAAGGCTTTAAAACTTTATGTATATTTTCTTGGCAAACCACTCATTTATTGCCCTGCTGTATCCTGTTTCCTTATGATGTTACTTTTCTCTCCTGTGAAACCCTAGTCTGTCCTACCAAAGAGAAACACTGTCAAAACATGTACATCCACACAGTTTAGGAAGGAGATTTACATACAAGGTAATATGAACAAAACTGTGGAAAGTCACCATGTTTCTAATGTTAAAACATCAAGGAGGATTAAATGTGTGATCTTGGAGACTGGAGCTGCTGTTCAAATGTTCCAGCCCTGTATTATTGATAATTGTTTTCAGCTTCAGAAGCAGTCCTTGTTTGCTGACTTTCAAATAACCATTGAAGAAGTTAATCAGCAGCCAGAACAAAACAGCTTCCAGAAGGCAGTGACAATGAAAAGGAAGTCAAGCACAGTTTCTGCACCATTTTTTATCCCCTTACCTTCATAAAGCCTTAGCCCTTAAAGCTGGAAATGCTCTTTGCTACTCTGTCATGACATGGCTGTACTGCTGAGTTAGAACTTCCATGCACTAAAAACGCTAAACAGCCAAAATAAGAGAACAGCTGGAAAGCAGTTAGTGAGCAATGAACTTCTCTCACTTTACTACAAAGCTCTTGAAAAGCTGTCCTCCCACTTGCCCACAAATCCAGATGCACACATATGCACAATGCATACACAAGTTCAGCCTGTTTGCATGTTTGCAGACCAGTTCAATATAGCACAATCTTTATCACTGATATGATGAAATGTCTTTGCAGACTTGCCTGTTACACACTTCAGAAGCAGCTGAAATAGGGTTCTGGTAGCCAGCAGGCTTATATTATATCTTTTACCTCTGACTTACACAGCAGAGAGTCTATTACCTGCATTTTTCACAGTTGGATATTTTAAGTGTGATTTTGGGCAGCAAAGATAGAAAGCAAATTATTGTCTTTTTCATTCCTCTAAAATAAACCCACTCTCTCCTTGGAGCTTATCTAGAAGCTTGAAATTGAACTAATGAATATGTCAGGAGAAAACACAAACTGGACAATAAAATGCATACAGCAAAGGCTCTGAGCATCCTTACCCTAGTACATAATTCAAACAAGTTGAAATTAAATATATTTAAACTCTTCCTCACTTACCTGCACTAATAAATATCAACAGATCGTGTAACTTTGTTTCAGGTGTACCATCAGATGGACAAATGTTTCTCTCCCTGAGTGAAGAAGGGATTTCAGAGAGGGCCCCTTGGTGAGCCCTGCTCTGAGCCAGCAGCCCTCAGGGCACTCAGCTTCCAAAGCCTTCGTGTGTCAGGAAGGTTTCACAATATGCAGTGATCTCTAAAGAGAAAATAACAAAATATTTAATGTTTGCAATGCCTCATAACACTTTATTTCCCAATTTGCATTCAATTTCTGTCAGCAGCTTGCAGTATTTTCATCATCCTCCAGCCCAGGCAAACCCTGCAATTCCTGCTCCACCTGAATGAGAAACATTGAGAAGTAGAAGGTAACTGCTTTAAAGAGCACAGCAAATCCATAAATACCCCTGAACTTGAATGCAACAAAAAGCCAAACTACAAGACATTTTTTCCATATTTCATAAATACTAAATTGGATACAAATAATAGAATTTATTACATATATGTTTTCATTCTGAAGGCTTCCACAGACATTACATGCAAATGTTCAATTGTAACAAAATACCAAACTCTGGACCATTTAATGAGTTCATTGATTTTCAGAGGTGTCAGGCAGGTTGTAGCTTTGCTTGTCCAGTTGTTTCTTCTGCCTAAAGAAAGATGCACTTCTGACTCTATTAGTTCATTTGCTGTAAATCAGAGAAAAAGGAAATAGAAAAGACCAGCAGGAGAAGCAAACACCAAGGTTGACAGGAATGTTAAATGAATTTTCTCCCAACATTCTGCTTAAGATCATTTCAGTAATAAGAGTGAAATAAATTCCAGACACTTTGTTCTTCAAGTGAAATATTACCCTTTTATTTTGCTAAAAACAATTCAAACAGAAAGGAAAGAATGGCTGCCAAAAGTTCTTAATTAACGAAGACCCCTAGTGAGGATGAAAAACGCACACATCCAACCTCTTGGCATTTATTATCATAGCTCCTGTCAAGACAGGAACAAATTGTTCAGCTACATTGCAGAAGTTTTTAATACAGAATACATAAAATTTAATTCATGGAATAAACCTCTTGGCAACTGCTTTCTAGTTAAGTAAAACTGGTTTCTTTCCAGATCACTGATCTTGTTTTGTAGGTAATTACATTTAAAAATTATGCTTTTTCTCAATATTACTTTGAAATATCTTTTTTTTTTTAATAGATAATTACATAAAAACAGGCTTCTCAGTTCTTCTGATATAATTTTTCATCAATATTTAATTATTCTAGTTACTCTCTATTAAAAGGGCCCATATTCTGGAGTTTCATACCAAAATTCACTGTGGCTGGGACTCCTCTGAGCCTTTTGCTAACACCTACAACAAAACAGATAATCAGATTTTTTCTTTCAAGGTCATTTTTTGAACAAGAATTCTTCTTTGTGCTAAATTGCTAAAACAAAAGTAAAATTCTGAGCGGAAAATATGCTTTCTCCTTGTTGTTCACCCAGAAACTAAAATGAATAGGAAATACAAAAACACTACCATGTGCAAGAATATCCTGTTAGTGTCCAAGGATGTTAAAACTCCAGACATCAGATGGGGCTGTAGTGCAAAAGAGCCTTGGCATCCATGTGTGACCATAGAGGAGCTCCTGGCCATGCTGGCTCAGAGACCAACCCCTCTTGTGACTCTGCATCTTCCCTGGAGATCACTGCTCCTAACCCCTAGGACAAATATTTAAAGAGACAAAGAACTAGTTTGTGAGCTTGAAAGTTGGGTTAATTACTGAATAAATATATAACTAGAGAAGATAGAGGTGCATTTGGCTTATTTGACTAAAAATTCAAATGGCTGTCCTGATCTCCAGCCATGAGTGGAGATAACTGAAATTTCCAGACACACCGGAAAATGTGTAGGATGCAAGATGTGACTTGAAATCTTATCTCATTTCCACTGACATGCAGGGATGTGTCCTGGCTTTAACAAGAGTGATGAAGGCTCCTAAAAGTCTCTCTATTAAAACATCAATGCTCAGTCTGCATCCTAGAGGCTCAGTATTGCCCCATTACAACACTGTTTCAACAGCCTGTGGAGCTTTAGTGACAACACCAGGCAAGAAAAGCAGCTGTTATCAAGGAAAAGATCACCCAGCTCACTTCCTTCTATTTCCTTTAAGTCCAAGGTAAAAAAAAAAATAAAAAAAAAAATAAAAGCAGTAAGGGCAAGACAAGGAATTCAGCTCCTCTCTCTCCTAGAATAAGGCAAGTCATCTTTTTAAGGTGGATATGAATGAATATTAGTTCAGAGGAAGCTTCAAAGAAATCTACAAATGCTTTATTCAAGCAAAGGCCCTAATTATCTCATCACAATCCCAGTTGTCAGGCAACAAGGACAAAGATGCTGCTCCAGATGGTTTCTGCTTCCAAAAAGTTAGTGTATACCTATAGAAATAGGAGCATAACTACAGAATAGATGAGTCTTAGTCAGATTTAATCTACAGCACTAAATTCAAAGAAGTTACCATTTCAAATGTATTTTTTCATTAAAGACTTGAGTATTTCCTAATTTAAGCACTGCAGCAAATTCCTGTTTCTTCTTACCAGCTCTCCAGTGCCATTTGGGAATGACACCAACCTCATAATTATCCCTTATTATTTGTTTTTGACCCTTTTCATTATCTCTTCTCTGCTTCTTTAGAAAATTCATTTTAAAATTACTGATCTCACTGAAAGCCTTGATGTTTCACTGTGTTCTTCTATCCCAAATCTTTACTTTAGCACTCCAGTTTTCTCTCTAATGAAGATTTCAATCACTGTTTGCTTTTCTGTCAACCACCCTGACTGGCTGAGCATAATGAACTCCCTTAACCGCAGGGGAAGCCACTGCGAGCCTGTCAGGGTTAATGGGCTCACGGGCTGCTGATTTCACTGCACGCTCTCCCAAAGGAGAGTCCTGCAGCAGCCTGACCTCCACTGCCTGCCAGGAGAGGGAGGGCAGGAGGAGGGATGGCCGAGGGAGCCAGGCACGCTCCTGTGTTTTCAGTAAACACTGCCTGGAAAATGGGCCTGCTTTATAGCCCAGATTAGAGACTAAGATAGACAGATAGATAGAGAGCAGCTGGCTGGGATGGAGAAGCCCTGTGAGGGGAACTGCAGGGCTCACTTGGGGAAGAACGTGCCAGGGAATGAGGCAGCAGTTGGTGCACAGAGCTGTCGAGCAACAGGGGTAGCCGAAGGTTGAAGCAGGGGTACAGAATTAAAGCAGTGGCATTCTCCACTACCATCAAAGCTGTGCAGCTACTCAGATCCTGCAGAAACCTACCTTCCTGCCTTCCCACAGCTGATCCTGCATCTGAGCCTCACTCGCTGCAGCTTCAGAGCTCCCTTTCTAGAATTTTTTGCGAGGGCAAGCACATTACAGGAACTGCAGCTCATCTAGGCACGTCCCAGTCACCACAGGCACTCTTGGTGGAGGAGCTGAAGGCAGGTCCCAGCTGTTTGGTGTGCAGCTGCACTGCTCAGAGGCTTGAACTACCCAGCCCCAAGCCAGCTGAGAGCCTGCAGTGTGTAATTCCTCCTGTCTCCACTAATAAAAGAGCCTGACCCAAACTGATTTGTCTGCAGAGAAGAGCAACACGAAATACATTTGCAGACAAGGCACTGAAAAAGCAATGCAAGTTACTACCTGTCTGCCAGAGAGCTGACCCAGCCTAACTGGAAACATGGGCACCAATGGCACCAGGACAGGATGTCCTGTGTGGGAAAACAATGGGGATGTGAAGATTCTTTGGATTGGTTTGGGAATGAAGTTTTGGGAAACATGCAAAAGTATCTCAGCAAATATAATTACTATGTATGGAGCAGGAAAACCAGTAATTTCCAGGATACATAGGCACATGTGGGTATAGAGAGTGACAGGGGATTATGACTTTCTTCTTTCTGAATTCATAAAGATGACATTTCACTGCAAAGAAAGATCTGTTCATAAACTGATTTTGAAGGAAATAGCCTTGAGGTTGCTCTAATCCTGCCAGGGAGATTCAGTACAATAAGTCTCAGATCACACCACTGGGTAGGAAAGCAGCTAAGACAACAGAAGCAGCGGGTAAGAAAGTCGCCAGTGGATTTGTGGGCCAGGTCCTCAGCTACCCCAAACAGGCTGCAGTGCTCTACCTGCAGATCTGAGACGTGGTTTAACTCTCAGTGTTTGTGAGACAGGGACATGGAACAGCCCAGAAATATTGTATTTCTTCACACTGCTGCTTTTCCCAGGAAGCTTCATAGCATTGCTTATATGAAATGCTGGAGTGAATCTGCATCTCTGAGATGTCTCATTTTCCTTAATGCTCACAGTTAACTGAAATATTAAATATATAAAGTGCCACCCTTTTATTATTTAAAGCCTAAATTAACATAATTACCATAATTAAGACAAATGCTTTTTCCAGTCTATTATGTCTTAGCTTTTCCTGAAGGCAGATTCATTATCTTCAGGCCAGCTTTTATCTAACAGTGAAAGCATTATTGAAATTGGTACCATTAATGTTCATCAAGACATGCACATCACCACTTACCTTGATATTACTGATTTCTACCCTAATTGTCTAGGTGAAAAATTTTGTGGCTCATTAGGAAGACCAAGTGAAAAGGAAAAAAACCCCAAGAAACAGAAAAGGCTGTACTAGCAAAATTAAAAGTAAAGAAATCTTTAACACAGATTGAAAATGTGTTAAAACAGTGGTCAAAACCATAAAGTCAAACCTCACTATGTTTCCAGTTTGGAAGTTACTTAGTGTACAAAAAAGAGGAACAAAAGGGCTCACAGACATTTTTAACTAGCCAAGTGGGATACTGTAAGGAGATTTGCAGCACAAGCTTGCTCCCTGGCTGTATTCAAGCCCACCCTGAGAAGCACCAAGGCCTTGCCTTGATGACAGTAGACTTGGGGATATCTTGATTATGTCTCTCTCTCAGCTGCCATGATAAACACAATTAATTAAAAAAATGAAGTTCTGATGGGCTTCCCTGCAAAGCAGAGTAACTATGAAGACACACTGCTTGTAAAGGAGCTGCAGCACAACTCCTCTGCACCCATAGCCAGTGACTGAGGTTACTCCCCAGTACTCAGCCACCTACAGCTATCTGCACAGAATGTGACAGCTTTTATCCTTCAGAAAAAATAAATTCCAGTTTAACGCTTCCTTTTGGTCGAGAACTCATATTACAGTGTGCACTCATAAAAGGAGTGCTATTTTATTTAAATATAATGTCTCAGTTACAGCAGCAGCAATATAAACTTTACTGAAAGTTTTATTGTCACATAGCATTCCTTGCAATAAAGGCACCTCAGCCACTCTGAATGCTTCTGGAGAGGATTGCTCTCGGGTAGGGTCAGGCTGGCAATAAGCATAACTCAGTTTGCCATTCCCCTTAGTACAAGAAAGTCCTTTCTATGTCCCCTACATGTTTTCTTCTTTCTAAAAAGCCCAAGGAAGTGCTCAGAGGTCTGGGCAGTGCAATACACTGCAGTGAAAGAAGGAAAGCAGAAGGACAGAACATTCTAGATGGACAAGGTTGGAGTCACTGCATTGCCACTGTCCCTACACATTCCTCCAGGACTTTCAGGTTCCCAGACCGCGAGTGTGCCCTCTGAACAATTCACTGTGTTTGCCACCACTAAACCTTTCCCAGCAAACCTGAGCCCTGGCAATTAGGTACTCAGAGAGGATCAATTCTGGCACCAAAATTAATGTTCAGACTTCCAAAACTTTTCACCACCATGCTAAAGTTAAGGGTCTTCATTTGGTGCATTCTGCTGGAAGGTGAAAACTCAAGTTCCAGTGTGAGAGGCTGCCCACAGTCACAGTGGCTGCCCACTGTCAAATCTGTCCTTACAAATTAGTTCTTATCAGAAGTCAGACCACAGGCAGAAAGTTCAAGTGGGGTCTTTGTGATCTGGATAGCTGGTTTCCATTTTTAGGAGTAAAACCCATTAAAATATTCTACCCTGATTTTCTTTTCCTGTTTGGTGAGTTTGTGGTATGCCAGGAATGCCAGCTGTTCATTTAATACCTCTCATGACTGTATAGAGACAATATTCCTTTCACTACCTCATTACTGAAAAACTGGCAAGATAAGGGTAGTGCAGAGCAGAACCTTCCCATGGCAAGGGGTGCTGGCCACAGAAACACTGGTTTTCTGCTACAAATGATCAATCTGTGTGGCAGTCACTTTGTTGGTCCACCTAGAAATGTGGTTCTGAGATTATTCATTTCTGGAACCGAAAGACTGTTGTTAAGTAATAAAAAGACCAGCAACTGTCCTGACTCTTCTCCAAGGCAATTTCCCTTGATTGCTGAAGTAGCCAAAACTCTTATCACCTTTTCTGGAAGATCAGAAATGTGCATCTTTAGCAAAACACACCACATGCCAAACTGGTTTTGGCAGACTTTATCATAAATTACCTTAACTTTCTATTACATTCATATAGAGTCCTTTACCCCAGCAGACAATTATTTGATTGATCCTTTTCCACTGTAAACAACCAAAACAGCCGCTCTCGTGATTCCACTACTTATATCAACAGGGCCTACTCAGCACAGCTGTTCAAACATTTGTTAAATCACTTCACAGCAAATAACAATATGGTGCAGCATGCCTGTTCCTCATTTCAACTTAACCATAGTAATATTTAGCATCCACTAAAAAAACATATGCTGTATTCACAAAAAAAAAGACTTCATTTTAATCAACAGCAGCCTGCAAGTCTCAGAGGATACTGGAAAGTTCCAGAGGTAAGTGGAGTTTTAAAGGCTGTGAAGGATGAATAGCTTCATTCATCCTGAAATCTAAGTCCTAAGAATGTGTACCCAGAAGTTCAAACAATCTGACTTTACACTTTGGTGCCCAAAGGCTGCACCTGATTCTGCATCTATTAATTTATTTTTCATGCATTGTAGCATAATCCACAATCCACTAAAAATACCAGGAAACTGTTGTGATAGAAGAAAACAGTGAAAAGAATGCCCAGCACCAACACATTAATGTGAGAAAACAGAGGCATGAAGTGACTCACAGAAATAAAATCATCTACTAAGGGAGCAAAATTCAATTTTTTAGACTTCTTTGCTGATGTCCAAGCCACCAGACCTTTCTGAGTTCCCAAATGTTTCCTGATCTACAAATTCTTCCTGCTGCACCCTTAAAATTTAGACAAGCAAATCTGAAAATTTTGTCTTACTGAGCTCTGAGTAAAGAAGTATTTCTCTCCCTGCATCTCTCCCTTTCCTACAGGGACCTTAGCAAGAAATTTATGAATTACACAAGAAAAGAAACCATCACCTGAACTGGCTGGTGCCTATTCCTGTGCTCCTGCTCCAGGACTCCAGAGCACACTCTAGACACAGGTTTTAGATCAGCTGCTGCCTGGCAAAATATCAGCCGGGCAGAACCCTGTTACATTTTTACACAGCTGAAGTATCCACAGAGCCTGTTTCCTTGCAGAGTTCTGTTCAGTCTCTTTGATAAAGATCTAGTGCAGCCTGCTACTGACAGAAGAAAGAAGTAAAGCTGCATTCACCTGGCAGCACGAGACCACAGCTCCTTTCTCAGGACAGCTCTGACTACACACTCTGTGTCTTTGGAGAGTCCATCCCAACTTGTTTCCCTCTTTTTATCTTCTCTTTATAGCCTTACTTTCAATTGACAGAAATTCCCAAATCTTTCCATTGTTCTGTTTTCCTCCTTGAGAACTGCACAAGGCATTTTTCAAGTGTAAAAATTAATTTAAAGATTCTGTTTCTAGGACTAGATTTCAATATGGACACATTACAGAATCTTCCAAATTACAAATAGCATTGGAGGATATAAAAATCTAGTTGTGTAGAGTGGTATTTTTGAGCATTTAGGCTGTTATCTCTCACTGGAATTCAGTATGACTAAATTCTTTTGAACCATCTCAAAATAATAAACCATAGAATATAGTATTTATCTATGAAAATAAATAAAGATTAGACACAACCCCTTTTAAGACCACAGTGGCATCTGTGACCTCTTACAGATTTTTATAGAGTTATTTATTCAGTTGACAGTGTGTATTTGGAGTGTATACACAGCATGAGGAGTAGATCTCATGGGTGATACAACTTTGTTGTGAGGACTAAGGAAATGTAATATTGGAAGTTCTCCATGAACTGTCTATAAAAAGGTTTTCCCAAAAGGTTTTTTGTGGGGGGAGTGAAACAGAGAAATGTGTACATGCAGTTTGGGTTCAGCAAAGACCAAATCTATATTGCCTTTTCTATTTCAAGATCTCTATTTATTTAGAAACCTAATTTCTCAACCTCTAGTTTGCATGCCTTTGACAACCTTCATTCACACCATATGCAAATACTAAATGTGTTACTGTTAGGAGTAACACAAGATGATTTATTATTCATTGAATCAGATGAATCTGCTAATTCCAGAAGACTCCAGTTTTGAATTCTATCAATATTTGCATTACCAGTAACTGGAGTCAGCTAAGCATGTAGCTGGTTCAGTTTTATGGAGGGCTATTAGAGGGGGTTTAGTTTTGCATATTTAATATAGACTCCTTTGCAATCTCTAAGGAGACTGCTGACTTTCTGCTCTTCTCTTGGCCACTTCTGGCCACTGCTGGAGGCAGGATCCTGAGCTGGAGGGACCCCCAGTCTGACTCTATGGAGCTTATTAAACGTTACACAGGTATTTTATGTAGAAAGAGGAGACAAAAGTTATTTAAAATCTGTATTAGCAGGGCTCTGCTTCACACTGAATATCCTCCATTCTCCGAAGCAAGACTGTAGTTAGACAAGAATTGTTAAATAGCTAAATTAGTTGAAAATATAAAATTAATCACTGTTGCCTCTCCAAGCACAGCACTTTTATGTAGGCTTAGAAATATTTTCTGCTTATATTTTTGCTAAACTCAGAAAAGCATAAAGCAGTTGTAGCCGTGGCAATGCCATGAGAAGCACTCCCAGAGCAGCAGGAGTGTGCACGAGGAGCTGGAGCCAGGCTCAGGGGGCTGCTGGAAGCAGCACAGCCACAACCCGAGGGGATCGGCTACACCCCTGAATGCGCCACTGCATCTCCATAAACACCCATTGTGCTCTTTCAATTAACAACACATCTCAAAGCTGAAAACCATGAATGTGTACGCTTGGAACATTTAATTTGGGAAATTGGGAAAGCGTGCTCATCTCCTGTGGCTCCTTTTTCTCGATGTTCTTCCTTAATAAGGCCTCAGCATTTCACAGCCACTGAAGAATTCAAAGAATGCCATTAACCAAGATACCACCCTGATAATTAAAACTAAATCCTTGTTCTGAAAGAATTCTGTAGCAAATCTCAAGTCTTACACACAGAAACTCCTTTTCAAGCCAAAATATTACACTTTTTGTTTTCTAGGTGATGTCTCAGACCGTTTTTTTTCCTTTTATCACTCTTCCCCGATAATTACTCCATCACAATCATGAAACTGTATTATTATTCTTTCATAACTTACAAACTCCAGTTCCCAAGTTTTGGTCTCAAGTGTTTGTTCTCTGCTTGCTGGGCTGCTTTTAGAGTATGGCTATACCTGTATTTATCACAAGGGAGAGAAAAGGAAAGGGAGGAAGGGAAGAAATTATAAAGGGAATGGTGGATGAAATGAATTGCTGGAACTTATGTTCTCTTAGGGCAAGGAAGATCAATCACTGAAAAAATGGAGAAAACCCATCAAGAATAGCTCCCACACACTTCACCTACTTGAAATGTACATATTTTCCATGATTTTTCTATTTTTCTGGACAGACAGATGAAAACCGAAGCTCTGGGAGTTGTCACACACAAAGACTGTGATCTGGAATTCTGTTTAGCACCCTAGGACAGGCAGGAAGTCAAGAAAGCCTTTTGGCTACCAGCAGTGAAAATGCTGATGCATTCACACTGAGAAACAAATGTGGGCACAACATCTACACATAAATATTTCAGGAAACCTGCCTCCTCAATTCAAAAAGCTAAGCCTTGCCTCACTATTAATGTTAGAGGGAAAAACTTATTAAATTGGTCATAAAACCCCATTTCTCTGAATACAGCCACCAAGTGAATTTCCCTGAATACCCCATCAAAACAGAGATTAAATCACACAGTCATTGATCACTGTATGAAATACAACATTTGTACCCTCAGTCTTGTATTGAAGCACCTGGCACTACTTATGGGCACAATTTGTGAATTTTATGCCTATCTGAATACAAAGGGTGTCTATAAAGGAAAAGAAATTGATAAATACAGTCATATCAGAATTCTTCAGTTCTCTGGATTGCCACCAAAAGTTTCAATTCTCAAAGCTTCTCCAAGCTTGTTTGGCTATAAGACTTCACAGAAGGGGAAGAGTTTGTGAAATAACTAAGCCTGGAGCTCAGAAACTACATCTCATTTCAAAAATGTCTGAAATGCTCTCATTTAACAGTTTCTGAAATGAAATACAGCAGACTTCCAGGGCTGCAACATCATCTCTTCATTTGCAATGCAAAGTTTTACAAAAGCTTAATGGAATTTAAGCTGGTTTTTTTGGTTTGTGTTTTTTTTTTTTTTGCTCTTAAATCCAAAGAATCATCCTTCTAGATTCTCAGAGACTGGCCCTGGCAATGAAAAAGGAGGCTGAAGTACTTCATTTTTGTTAGATACCATATCTTAGAGCAGTGTAAGACAGAGGATCACCCTGGAACTTGCTGCTCATCACCTCAGTAAAAAATAGTCTGCAGCACTGCTGCTTCACAGACATTGACATGATCCTTCCAAATGTAACAAATCGCTTTACCTTATGGGATTGTGGCATTTCAAAATATGCCCATTTGCTTTCCTGCATCAAAATAAAAAATGTCTAGTGCATTGTTACACCTTTTCAGTGGGTATATTAAGATCTAACCATATACCTGAGATAATGACTTCTTTGCTTGCTAGCAATTAATGTTGAAACAGCACAAGATACGAGAAGGAAATACAGCTTAAGAGTCATTTTCCTGTGCTATAAAATGCAGAACTCTCTCTGCCATCTTACCCTTACCACAGTGCTGTGGGTGACAATGCTGTAAAACATGAAGCATTTTTGTTGTTGTTTGTAAGGGTTGTTTTTTTTTTTTCTTTGTTTTTTTGATTGGTTGGTTGATTAGGGTTTTGTTTGTTTTCATTTGGATTTTTGCTGGTTTGGTTTGGGTCACCATGTTTTCAAACTGGTTTGTGCAGACTGAGAGTACTGAGATTCCTATAAAACAAGAGTTTGGAAAATGAATTTCAGTTACAATTATTTCTGGTTTCTCAGGCTTTAGAGCCATCTCTGCAACCTATGAAGCTGTTTCATACCCTCACAAGATTTGTGATCTAAATTCAAACCAGGAGCTCTAAAAAGCAGAGAGATGCAGTCAAGCTCTAAAAAGCCAAGATTAGCTACACTTTTGTTTAAAAAGAACATTAAATTCTGCACCTGAAAAGCACAACTCGCTCCATATGAACTCCCTTGGAGTAAAGACCCAGTTTTGCTCACTCTTGTTCTGTAAAATGGAACCGTAATTCAAACGTTTCATTTATTTGGTAGGATTGGGATAATGTTAAAATAGTATAAATCTATGACCTGAAGTGCCCAGTGCAGGGGAAGAACCGAAGGCTTGGCTGGGGTCGGAATTCACCCCCTGGGTTTATGGGGGGAGCAAGGCCAGCACTCCCCACCCGTGGGGAAATACCGGCACTGAAGGAGCAGCTTGGGCATATCCAGAACAATCTGCCCAATGTTGTGCTGCTCATCACCCGCCCAGCGGCACAGACATCCCTTCCTTCCCCATCTCCAACCTGCTCTTTCCCCCTGCAGCAGGAACCGCCGCGTTCCATGAGCGAGCCATTGCCTGAGGGCAAAGTGAGGGCTCGGGAACAGGACCCTGCTGAGGGGTAGGGCCGGTTCTGTACCTCGGCACACGCAGGGGCTGCTCCGCTCCTGCTCCCAGACACGGGACAACGATGGCACTGGTGGCACTGGGGACACTTGGGGCACTGAGGGCACAGAGGGCCCGGGCACCGCCGCGGCTCAGGGCCGGAACAGGCGGGAAGGCGGGAGCGGTGTGGGGGATCAGCGGGAGCGCTGTGAGGGCAGGGCAGAGCCGGGTCGGGCCGATGGTGGCTCTGGAGGCTCAGCGGGTGCGCTGTGAGGGCAGGGCCGGGCTGATGGCGGCTCTGGAGGCTCACAGGGTGCGCTGTGGGGGCTCAGGGGGAGCGCTGTGAGGGCTCAGCAGGAGCGCTGTGAGGGCCGGGCCGGGCTGGACCGGGCCGATGGCGGCTTTGGGGGCTCCGCCGGCCCCAGCTCCGGTTCCTCGGTGGCCTCACAGTTCCTGCGGCTGCAGGGCCAGCAGTGCCTGCGCTGGCTCGGAGACATACACCAGGGAAGGGCCACAGCTCAGGGTCATGGCCAACTCGATCTGACTTTGCTTTAAAGGTACAGTGAAACAGATAGCAGAATTCCTGTAATTCTCTTCTAGGTGTTTGCTACTCTTGTTATTTTACAGACACACACACACGCACATATATATATATATATATATATATATGTGAGGTTATTTATTCTGAGTTCAGCCTCTCTCTGCAGTGTTTAAAGACCGATGCAGTGTTTCAGTGGGCCCTTACCTGTCTTTTCCACGTCCAGACTCCAGAGTTCGGTGTCTCTTCCCAGGCCCTGCAGTACCACAGCCCTGTTCTGGGTCTGTCACTCCTGCCCTGATGCTGTGGGGATGGTGCCCTGCCAAGGTGAACGCTATTAGACTGCTTTGGTACAGCTTTTTTTCCTGACAAATTCAGGTTTACTGTGACTTTTACCCTAAAATTTCTTGCCATTTGAAAGATACATATTGCTAGCATGGTTGAAGGGTTTTTTCTTGGAATTCAGTTTAGCTGGCTGACTTTTACAGAGTCCTTATTTCCCTCTCCAAAAAAAAAAAAAAAAAAAAAAANGCTAGCATGGTTGAAGGGTTTTTTCTTGGAATTCAGTTTAGCTGGCTGACTTTTACAGAGTCCTTATTTCCCTCTCCAAAAAAAAAAAAAAAAAAGAAAAAAAAAAGAAAAAGAGAAAAAAGTATGTACCTTCCAGCCTTTGCAATGCTTCATCCCTTTTCTGTCATAACCTAGAACAAACTGTGTCAGGTTTTATAAAATTAATGATTCATTTTAGTACAACCTAGGTTGCTCATTTTAGTTTCTCATATTTGACCTAAGGAAAAAATTACTAAGTTTTTGATCATAAAAATACTGACCAGACTGGTAGGCTTTACAAAAGAGACCGTTCAAGGAGATCAAATCTTTTTCACACACTTGTCCATTTTGTAAATACACAAATGTCCATTTCATAAATAAACATTCACTGGTTTTGTTATACCAGCGTTCTTTAGCACTACCTCATCATTTTGGTTTCATCCAAACAAAATTCACTAATTCAGCAGCTGTAATCCAGCTTGCTGGAGTAGAAATACTGAGGGAAGAACAAAATGATTAAAAATGAACACAGGGATGCTACTGGAAAAGTGACATTTTCCAGAGAGGACACTGGAGGACAGCAAGTGTGATCTAGTCTAGAAGGGAGCGACTGGACTTCCTTCATCACGTAATGTCAAATGAGGAAAATATAGGAATTTATTAAAATAGAAATTTTATATGTAAAATGATATGAATTGTTCATGGTATGGAAATGAAGGAAATCTGAGCTGCAGAACAAATGGTGTGTGGAGGCTTTGCACTGGAAGTTGAATCAATTCCTAGGCCAGAGCTGGTTGGTAACACAGGAATAGCTGAAATTTCACTTTTACAGGCATATAGTAATTATATGCAAAAATGTGATTTATGAGAATGCTTCGGTGTTTACTGCTTATCTCCAACCAAGCTTTAGAAGGCCTGTTGAGTATAATATAAAATGTAACATTTTTTTCCTGTGCAATAAACAGTAATTAGGAAGCAATTTTAATTTAAAGCCAGATAGAGTGTTGCTGTTTATAATAATGAACACACAATGACTAAGTGTAAGTATGAATGAATAAGAGATTAAAAATATTAGTAATGAAGAAACATTAGTAAAAGTATTGCTTTTCATTGTATGACACACTCAGTACAAATCCTTAGATAGGTTTTACAGGTTTAACTGCTAATTTCAGTTCCTAAGTAGGCAGCACTTGAAGTTAGGCACTTCATCCTGCATTCTTTGCTTGCTGTCCCTGTCCACCACATTGCCACTTGCTTTTCAACACTTATCTAGCTTCCCTGTCATCCCTAGTCTATTTAATTTTATGTTTTGTTTTAAAACTATGGAGCACAACATATCTACTTAAAACTTGATGCCAACCTAAGAGCCTTTTGTTGAAATACTCTTTTAATACTTTATTGTCCTTACCTTACTGTTCTGTAAATTATCCAAACCCATCACTGAGGCAAAGTCAGTGTTTGAGCTCCCATAAGTTGTTCCTATGCATGGCAGAAAGAAGAGCTTGTATTTTATTAATCTGGCTTAAAGTAGATCAGAGGTGGCATCTGTCTGTAATAACTCTCTGGATATATTGCTGAAGTGATATATAGGAAAAGACAGAAAGAAGAGACTGTGGTAAGCTTAATTCTACCTTTCAGTTTGAGTTTTTTGATGCAGAATTGTCTTCCAAGTATCTGCTTAGCTTCAGTGGGAAGCAATTTAATTTTAAATCTTCAGAATGGCAAGTGGGGTATCTCCTTTGTTCGGGAGACAATTATGGTTTTTTATTGACTGATAATATCAGAAGTAGAATTAAAACCATGGGTTAAAAACTAAAGTTTGATGGCTGGAAGATTGAAAGAAATGAGAGTTAAAATAAAACCAGCAAGACACTTGGGCTTTAAGGCAAATCAGTGAAAAGGGCCAGGAGGAACTCTTCAGCTTGTGATTTCTACAGTAATGCCGGATCTGCAGCAGCCTCACCATCTGTTGTTTAGGTCTAAACATTTTGAAGTCACAGTATATTTTCCTGAAATACTGATTTATTTATATTTTAATGTCTTCCTTCAGCATTCCCCCACAAAACTCAAGCATTTGCAGAGACACAGAGCTGTTTCTGTCCTACCTAAATTGAACAATATATTAGAAAACCCCCAACTGTTCAGCAATTGTCAACATCTGCACGTTTCTATGTTCCATCTTAGAATACTATTCTACTTAGAATTTAAGTAAAATTCTTACTGACTGTAGCTTTAGGTCTGTCCCTCTGTGTCTTCCTGTAACTGGTGGTGGAAGAGAAGGAGTTCTAAAGATTGACTGAGTTAAAACTAATTGGAGAGGAGTCAATTTGGGAAATTGGACATATGTTAGGCCAGTTTTGATTTGCCTTGAAAAAGTTGATCCACTAAAAAACCATGCATGCTGAACAAAAGCAGAAAAATCAGTCCTCCAAACAGAATAATAATAAAGAAAAAGCACTTTGTCTTTTCACTAAATTCCACAATATGGAACTGCCATCATGGCCTCATTTAAAGTAGACCCACTGCCTTAGACACTGAGCTTCACAAACTTTGCACACTTTGTGTCCCATTTCTCTTCTTTCTTTCTAAAGACCCCTTCTGGTACTAGCTGAATAAAAGCTTCTAGAGCTAAAGTTGGTGTGTCCATTATGTTGCTGCATCAAGGGTGCCAACGACAAGAGGTAAAAACACAACCACTTAAAACCCCTCCCAAACCCCCACCCTAAACCCAACCGAAAAAATGCATTGAGTTCTGCCACATAATAAAATTGTGTCTTTTTTTATAGCAAACTAGTGTACCTTGTTGCATGGGCACAACATATCTTAGATACATAATGACCCAAATGAGTCATTTTTTATAGCATTGAATATAATCTTTGACGTGCCTTGATGCAACGGACTACTGTTTTGATTAAGGCCTAGATTACCTTGGCCTGTCTGATAACTTCTACCAAGGGCTAATTTTCACAATAAAGATGGGTTTTTAATCAAGGATTTCTACACCCCGCAGAAAAAGCTTTTGATATCATCTTTATGAGGATTACTGGGTGCCTCCTCCTGTGTGCAGGGTAAGGCCATCAGCCTCTTTGATCAGCACAGGAAACAAATCTCTGGATTTGCTCTGCGGGAAGGATGCAACTTCCTCGTTCTCTACTGTTGCCCTGTCCCCTTACAGCTTCTTGTATAGCAAAACCATCACCTGAATAACCCCAAATCTCAAAATTCATCTCAGAGACAGCCTCCTCTCTAATGAAGGCAAACTCAGATTGCTGAGACTGTCAAGCTTTCACAGAACAGTAACATACATTGGACTCGGTTTCCTCCATACCACATGAGAAAAGAAAAAGAGCTTGACAGCAAGTAAATATTTAATTTATATTTCATTATCAAACTCCCTAGATACTGGAAAGAAACTGGAAGAATTATCTATTATGTTGAGAAATGCAGTTTGAGGCTAGTATGCAGAGTATAAATTATGTTCCACGTTTAATTAATGACATGAAACAACTTTCTAGAGGAGTATCAGTAGCACAGAACCTCGTATGACCTATGCCTCTTTCTGTTTTTTGGGAGATCCCAGAGACAGTATTCCCTGGATCAGAGAAGCATGCCTGAGGAGTGAGCTGGACTGTGACACAAAGAAGTCCCTGCCAAAGCAGTGACAGCAGAGGAAGGTGCACAGAGCAAATGTCCTGCACTGGCTGCAGGTGTCCTGGAGCTCTCCTGAAGCAGAGCTCCCATGGCTCAGGCAAGCTCAGAGTTCTGCTTTCCTGGCTCCTGCTCTGATCTGAGCCCAGCCTGCAGTCTGCCCATAGATGTGAACTCGAGCCGTGCCTGGAACTTCACCTTGCATTCCCTTTAGGTGGTTGAGACAAATCACCTCTCTCCTGGCCTGGCTGGTTTCCCTCAGCCCACGCTATCTCCCTGAGCTCTGTGTGCTCCAGCACTGCAGTGCCCTAGGGCAGGATTAGGCCATTTGTTTATATATAAACACATGGCACACTCCTCCTCCTGCACAAGTGTTTGTTTTTGCATAGCTGGCAGATAACAGGGCTGTAAATTTTATTGCTAAATATTATAAACATAGATCTATGATTTTTCGCCCCCCAAGAATTGTGGTTTGAGTTGGATTCTGTTCTCATTTTTGCCAATTTTTTAACTGATTTACCAATCATTTACCCATGTGTGACATTAGAGTAATACTTTATGAGTTGCTTTTCAACAGCACTGACATTACTTGTGGGTACTGTTTAACATAATATAAGCAATTAAAAGGAAAACCAGGCTATTTTTCATCAAGATGCAAATGAAAATGATTAAAGTAATACATAATTTTCTACTTAATTCCTTATTATATATATCCCTACTGTATAATGAACATGACATTTTTCCAATGGTTTTACAAACACTACTATTTCTTTTTTTTCTCTATTCTTTACATTACTGGGTCATGTCTTTTTCTAGAAAAACTCTCTATCTAAATTACTATTAACACATATTTCTTCCCATTGTTTTTCCTTCTAGAGTCAGAATTTACCACCACAGAGAACAGCTACTGCTGCATTCTACTGTTCCTTCTCCATATTGTCTCAAACTGCTCGGGATTGTATGAGGTAATTTCAGTACTATCACATCACACTTGAAACAGAATATCTAAAATATGTGATAGGAATGCAAGAGTTTGCTCTTCTCTCTGTAACTTTGGACACCATGAAACCCCTTTCCATATATGTTCCCTTTCCATTATCAGGATTTATGGGACAGACAAACTATTTCAGAACACAACTTTACAGATTTAGAAAGAGATTTTCAAAATTAAAATTAATCATACATACAGAATGTAGTTCTGCATGCTTCACTGTAATTTTCAACATTTTAAGACTATTAATATGCATGATCCTATCTTTTTATGCTTGGATTGTTAGGTTTCATGTGCTTTCTATATCTGAAATGGTATATAAAGTTATTTTATTTGTATTTACATTGTCATCGCTTGCTGGTACTCACATGATCATCTGTTACAGAAGTGTTGCAAACAGCAAGGTAACAGAATTAATGCAGTCACTAACTAAATACCTCAGACAACAGGAAATGCATTTACATTTGTATCACCAACTCAGCACTGGAAAATCTCTTTATAAATATACATTATGAACATGTGAGTAATGTCCTTGCAGGGTTTAGCTATTTCATATAGCTCTTCTGGGCTTACCTTACAAATACTAGGTGGTGCATGCTGAATTAAGAACTATATTTCTTGTAAAACTCACCTTTTATACCATGGCAGGTGTAGGGTGCACCTGTTTACCAGCACTAATCAGAAGAAACTGCAGAATGATCAGGGCTCTTAAAATTTTGGCTCATTCTGAGAGTGTTTTCTGCTCAAATAATGACAGATGCAGAAAGTTAAAGAGAAGACAGCTTCTACTGAGTCCAAAAATCTGGATAATGAAGATAATGTATATATATATACATACACACACATGTTTTTGTAATTAAATTCTGCTACTGTAATTCTTTAAAGAGCAGTTCAGCTTAACTAGGCCTGTTCAGTGGGAATGTGTGTTAACTCCTTCCTACAGAAAGGTAAGGAGGACTTATTGTTTCTTAGGGGGCTGCACCAAGGAGATAATTACAAGCTGTAAGATATAATTACATGAACAGGGGATGGAGTGCAGGGCAAAGAGGGATGGCGGTGTTTCCAGCAGTACCTTTGACTGCAGGATAGGGAACTTCACTGAGTTACAATTTTTAACCAAGCTCATAATAACCCAGGTATGCTGTCCTCTCTGTGACTGTCAGCTGTCATGGTAACACTGCTATGCAGGATAAAGGGGAATGGATTTTAAAGTCTCTTAAAAGGATCAAATCTGACTTTTGCTCATACCCTTGCCAGTGATTTTTTTAAAGTGATCTCATACACTCATTTGTAACACCAACTTACTGCCTCACCTCAGATATGTCCATTCATTCCAAACCTCAGTTTCCAAATGAACAAAATGCAAATACATCCATGATATGCAGGAAGCTAGCACTTTACAGGGAAGCATAAAGAAGACATTTTTATAATGCATTTTCCTTCCTTTGGAAGCAAAACATACACTGGACACAAAGGAAAACATCAGTCTGCATTTCATACATACAGAATTATTCTCTGTCATATATTAGCAGTGTTCAAATGCAAGCATAAAGTAGACAGAGCACCAAGTCTGTAGAACCAATTCCTATAATTGTAATTGCTGTGACACTAATTGTCCCCACTGCAGCTTTACCAGGCAAATGGACTTCTGTGAATTTCTTTACATCAGTTGAGCTGAGCTACCATGTTCAGAACACCTCTTGCTTCAGTCCCCTTCAGTTCCAGCCAGGCAGGTTCTCCTAAAAAACAAGCAAACAAACAATTTAGTAAGATACTAAGGAAAAGCTTGTGTACATGAGCAAAAGACCTGACTCTTGGGCATTATTAAATGGCCTTTGTTTTTTCACTGTATTTGGAAAATGGATTCAGTCTTCCCTGGAGTTACTGGCATTTGTTTGCTCATTGTTTCAGACTCAATCCATAAGCTTTTGAACTTGGGCAAGACACGTAGGATGCATAAATCTTGTATTTTGTTGTGGTCAGGGCATTGTGAGAGCATGTGCAATGGCTGGTATGGTCTCATTATATCTTTTCCCACTCTCTCCTGGCTGGAAAGTACAGACTGATGATAGATTTCAAGAGTCAATAGTGACTTTTTCAGTGTTTTAAAATTAAATAACCAGAAAAAGCATCTAAAAACCTGCAATTTCTGGCAGATTTTTCAGCAGGTCACTTTGTAGTATCAGAAAAAAATAGTCCTATGCTGGAAGTGTGAGCAAATTTGGAAAAAGTAGTTCAAAAACTCTGATGAAAAACTGGTTTTCAGATGCATTTTCCTTTTAAAGAGTAATTTAAAGAAGGAAGATATTCTTTTGTTTCCAAGGATAGAAGTAAAGAAGCCATGTTATTGATCAGAGGGTGATTTCAGTTGGGTGCTGTAGTTATGACAATGGGCTCCATCTGGAGACACAGCAGAGTGCCATTTGAATGATTGCAGCAGGAGCAGATATTCTCCACCTGAGTTTAACCTACAACTACAGTTAGTGAAACACTACAGTTCCCCAGGCTCTAGAACCCCAGAGAAGCTCTAACCAACAGAAGTGGATGGCATTATTTCACTGTGTGGAGTACAAGCAGACACATTCACTTCACTTCAAATTTGTAGTGAGAGTTGTAAACCTGCAATTGGAAAAAGCAGTAAATTCTGGCCCTTTACACCAACTCTGATGCAATTTCATCGGCAACCTTTAAAACTGGGCTGTTCCCTTGTTTGTATTTAATTACACAGGCATTTAATTTTGACTGCTAATTTGTGCACAGCTCATTTTCTCTGTTCTATCAATGTAATTATCCCATTTGCGTAAAATAACTGTCAGGTCCAAAGTGCCTTGTGTCTCCTTTCCAAACCGAATGTGCATCTGCAGTTCATGGTTAAAGCTTGTAAAGACCCAGGGGACAGAGTAAATCTTGAGTGCTCACTGCTCTCATTTCAGCTGTGAGCCCTGATTCAGTGTCAATTGCACTGTGGAAAAAAATAGTAAGTAACAAGGACCATGGAAATTTGTATAACAAAGTCCATCTCCCTTCTCCCAACACACACCTATTTTTAAAACTTTTGATGATTTGAAACTGCTTGAAATTTTCTTCTTTTTTTTTTTTTTTTTAACTCCCCTTGGAAGATGTGATGAAAGTGTCCTATACAGCAGTTACCCAAATACAGAATTAGTCTGAACTGCTGTGAGACCATGGATGAAGCTTTGTGACAGAAACCTTGGTGGCAATTTTAGTTTAAGTAGTTCCAGAGTTACTTCCCAGTCCCTGTACAGTTTCATGCTTGCTCCACAAAGTGCTGCTCCTGCCATTAAATCCTCCAGCTTATTATAGGAATATGTGAAGCAGTCAGTGGATTCAGGATAAAATGCACACCACCCTTGCTTTTTGATTTGGGTTGTTGTTTCTTTCTTACTGGGGAAACATTGGGTTCAACAAGCATAATTTGTAGGTAATAGAGTGGGGCTTAAAATATAATTTTCACAGAACTTCGGGAGTATTTAAAAGTTAGCACTTGATTTAACTGATATTATCCAAATCCAGCCTGTACATATCTCCAGATTTATTTGCACATAATACACAGACCCGTGTGTTTTGTTCATGTAACTCTCCCCTGAAATCTAACATAAAACTTTAAAAATAAATTTCAGGTGAAAATTTCCTTTACAAATATAACCTGCAAACTCAAACTAGTTAGCAGATGAATAATCTCAATAAATATGTAGTAAAAATATGTAATAAAGTAGACAGCTTCACTGTTGGATCACTTAGATAAGAGCAGTAATACCCCAACCACCCCAGGAGCTCTCAAAGTCGTGCAGAAATCACTGTGACACTAAAGCTCAAAATTTGCAGGAGGTAGTTAATACTTCTGCTGTCACTTGTGTCAAAACCCTGTAAACTCAGAAAATTCTCAAGTTGCAGAGTTTTTGTTTGCTGTCCACACTGCAGGGTTTAGGTCAGCCCTTTCTCTGTCATGTTTGTTGGTTACTCCCCCTGTATTTGGGATATCAGGACACTCCAGCCATCACCTGTCCCACATGGCAACAGGGAAATATCAGCAGTACTAAAGGATTAATCTTTAATCACCAATCACAATTGATGGCTTCTGTTTCATTCATGTTCCAGAATTTTCATGTTTCTGTCTCTGCATTTCTAACTTGGCTTTTGTGTAAGTAGACCTGAGCTGTGCTATCCACAGCCTGCTTGACTGCTTCATTTTCATATTATCAGTTATGATCAACAGATTTTTCCACAGCTATGACCTTATTTTTCCCCTTCTGTGCAGGGCTAGGAATGTTAAATACTTTGATAGAGGGAGAAAAAGTCATGATTGGCAGTGGTCTGAGGACTTTCAGCCTTTAAGGGCTACCTTGCTAACTTGCCAGAGGATAAAAGACCTGGCCTCTTTGCATATTTATTTGCATAAATACTGTCTTCAAAAATTGCATAAAGTTACAGTATTTGATTTAATGCTAAGATCAAAAAATCCATTGAATTTACAGTATTTGCTGTAAACAACACAATATATGACAACGAGGAATAGTATATTGCAAAGAAACCTGCAGGTGACTTACACTGTCTTATCCTTGCTTGAGGGCAGGCAATTATATATATTCTTTGGCTGCATCTATTTTCTATCAAAGTGGTTTAAAGATCTTCAAGGATACACATAACAGGAAAACAGTGACTGCTCTGCATGCACGTCTTGCACAGCATATCACATTTTTTGGCACATATCTACTCAAGGTGCACGGAGACAAGGGTAGATAAATCCAAATGTGAAAACAATCTTGCTTCAGAACTAGCCAGAGTTAGCTCAAATTTACCACTTCCAAACACAACAGGAGATGACTTTGTGCTCCTGGGAAAAAACAGCTTCTGTAAGCTTTGCATTTTTCCTCAGAACAAATCTGGGATCAATGAAGTTGAGTGCTTAGACCAAGTAAGAAGTGACCATCACCTGATGTCACCTGATTATTAAGGAGGCCATATGTCAGATGACAAAAATGTTAGAAGTCTCAGTGCAAAGCTCTTTCTGAACTGTAGCTCTGTGTGCTGTCTGCTGTGGGGCATGAATGGGGGTGGCTTTCAGTGCCAAGGGAAAAACAATGACTTAAGTGTGCAGCTTCTGAGAACCTGTGATATTACAACACACAAGCCTGATCCTGGAACAACCCAGCAGCTTTTCTATAGGTGGCAAGAAAAGTGTCAGATAATTTTTACTCCAAAATTTCCTGTTATGGAGAGGGAGAGAGATTAAATATTCAACAGGAATTAATAAGGATCATGTAGCATCCCAGGAACCAATAGTTTTCAACACTTGCCTTTGCATGCAGGATGCATGTTGGTTCACCATCATTCTAAGTGGTATTTAGCCACATGAGGAGACATATGTCTCCTTTAGGATGCATGTTTGCATTGTCCACCTGATGAATTGCATAGGAATGAATCCCATAAAATTAAATTAAAAGTAATATTCATTTTATGGTATCTGTACCATTTATTCAAGTATGTCTACTCAATTTAAATTAAAGAAAGATGTGTGATAAAGCCAGCTTATTAATATTAATGTTAAGTCATCTGGGTAGAATTTTTTCATTAAGATGTTTCCTATTAAAATATGTAGTATCATAAAAATAATCTAAAATCCTCACCTCTATGAAAATATTACCTATTTCACTGCAGAAGGGGAAATCATCATCCAAGTTCATGGGGTTAAAGAGGTATGAGCATGCCAAATGTGTATCTCCATTCTGCCAAAATTAAGGAGCAGGTCCAGGAGAATTCCTCACATCTGAGCTAAACAGAGCTGATCACAGGCAGGCCCAGGGTAGGGAAGGACCCCTAGAAAGCAACAGACAACACAAGGGAATAAATATCAACCCTCTCATCATTTTTCCATTCTGTGCAAGAATTGTGTTAATTTGGTTTGGGTTTTTTAAATAACAGTAAGACTAATTAGAGCTCTCCCTGCTTGTGATGCAGTAAAGTGCAGGTCCATCATATGGGCACAACAGTTGAAGTTAGATGATGGCTTTAGCAGCATTAAATATCCAGGTTCCCAGCTGACAAAGGAAGAAGATATCCCCCCACCTTCTTTGAACTTCTTGCATTCTTAACATTCCCTCCATAAATCATTTAATAGCTGCCCTATTCATAGGAAAATGTATCACTGAAGTTAAACAGTGGTTTTTCTCCCTCCACTCTCATTGGAGAGAAGCATAATAAATTATGCCTGATTTGCATGCAAGTTTGCATACACAAAACTCTTGTCATGAACTAGCAAACAATAAACTGCTCATGTCAGAACCTATTGTACAAACAACAGCATCAAATAGCTACTGAGCTGTATTATTACCCTGCTGTGCTGTGCTACTGAGACTTCTCCTCACAAATCTACAGCTCTGCAAAGGCAACAGAAAGGATAAACTGAGCAGCTTTGTGCCTGTCATCATGCTGCAGTCCAAATAACCTTCACTGCTTCGTGGGACATCCTGACTCTAGGGAAGTTCTGAGGCCCTGATGAACCTGTATACAGAATGTATAAAAAATTTCCCAGATTCCACAAATCCATTTTCCATGTGGTGCCTGGAAGCTTCTATCATTCAGCTACTGGGCAATGCACAATTAGTTTCTCTGTGTCATGTTGCCATCAAAGTATCAGCATTACACTATGGGGAAGTTGCTCCTGCAGCTGGGGCTCTGCAGGGATGAAGTGTGTTGCTAATCCAGCTCTCATAGGTCACCTACACACAATTTCAAACACTGGGAAAAGCTCTCCTGATGTGTCATGGAGTTAGAGCAGAGCTTCTGACAGCTCCTCATGCAGAGTTTGATGCTAACATCTGTTACTGCCTGCCTACCTTACTTACCTTCTGGAATCTGCCAGTAGAACAGAAGCAAGGGGAAATAATTAGTGGGACTCGTCACTGGTAATGAGGAGGCAGCAGGACAGATCTGCAGCTGCAAAGGATTGAATGAGAGGAGCTGGAGCAGTTCAGGGCAGTCACAGAATCAAAGTATGCCTAACACGAGGAATACTGTTGGCTGTCACACAGTGAAAGAGCGCTTTTCAGAAGACTGGAATGGCTACTTTTAGAGTTGCCACAACTTGGCACCTTCCCTCTTAAAGAGAAAAGGATACCATATGTTGCATAAGGGTAAAACCACTTTGTGCAAAGACATTAGCAGAGGAATGCTTTGAGGATTTAAAAAGAATCAAAACCATGCTGAGGTAAAGCACAATTTTTATTGCAATTTAGCTAACACAAGACATATAAAAATTAATTTCAGAGAGGTATTCTGAAAATGAATTTGCACAGAATATCAGCAGGCAGGATATTGGGCAAGTACATTTAGGAAAGGTTGTTTTGGTAGATCACAGTCCTTGCTCCCTTAGAACTAGGCTTGCAGCATAAATAAGAAAAACTGAAGTTTTTTCTTATTTATGTCCAGGGTATGACAGCCCTGCAGGTTTCTAGCCCATGGCAAGCACCAGCTGAGGTGTATTTAACCTCCAGGACTACAGCAAAAGAGTCTTGCAGCTGTCAGCACTTAAAGCAGGGAAAGCTACAGGTTCCAAGTGTACAGCAGGCTTTTGGTTCATAGCTCACAGATCCAGATGTGTGGTACTTAGGCAAAAAAAATCACACAGATCCAGGGCAGCTCTTCCTAAAATCTTGAAGAAAGAGTTGTAAGGATTGCTACAAAGCACTACAAACTGGAAGTGTTAGAAATTGGCAAACCTACTGGGAAGAAGTTTGTTATTTTCCTCCCCTGGGAATGCCTTCACATGAAGCAACAAAGCAACTATTGACACTACTGAACAGTGAAGAGCTTCATAAAGTATCCACTCATGAGAGAAACTTAGTGCATTGTAATTCGGAGTGAATCTGGCAAAGTCCCCTCTGCTGTTTATGGGAGAAGTAAATACTGTGAGGCCTGAAATGTGATTTTCCTATACAGGGGATACCTGAATCACACCTCTTGGTGTCATCTTTGAACCAGTTGTAACATTTAAGCTCTCATCAGTTTATCATCTGGAAGCTCAGGCATTTGAGGTCTTGCACTTAAACCCAAATCTTTAAACCTTGTGGCTTAAATGTCTTGAATTGTAGATGAGGCTCCAGTGGGACTGCTGGGGCACAAAGGACCTCAGCTAAACAGAACCTATTATTGCAGGATTCCAGGCTTGCAGCTGACCCCATAATGAGGTGGAACAACCCTGGCAGTGGTACAAGGGATCTCTGTGTGCCCTGACCTCCACTGTGAACCCCAAATCTCTCCTTTCCCTGGCACTTCAGCCAGGGCTGGAGAGTCACAGACCCCAGGCTGCAGAGCCAGGACACAAACTGAGGAAACTGTGGAGTAAGAACCCAGGGAAGGTGTTCCTAATGGGATCAGTGACAGTGAAGCTGCCCCAGGGATCCAGCAGCAATATACCTGAGACTTATGTAGGAACTTGTTACTCATTAATCATTAGTCAAGACACACTGCCTGCCAGTGGAAGCTTCTAACATTTGCTGTTCTGCTGTGATACAGAAGGAAAGCAAGTCATAAACTACTCTGGCACTTTAGGGCTGGATGTGTTTGTGGGGAGATAGGAACAGCCTGTAAGGTTTAACATTTAAACCAGGAACAAATAATTGCAGAGTCATGAAACACAGTGGTATGTGAAGACAGCTGTATCTCAACACAAAACACACTCTAAGAATGAAATAATGAATCAAGAATATTAACAGGGAAAACTATTCAGAGTTCTTGGAGCCCAGATTCTCTTGAATTTGAGCAGTTTAGTAAATATGTTAATTAATCACACTATAGGTCTATAAATATCAGTGATATTTTAAATATATTTTAATTATGGGTTCAACATTAGTGGCTTCTTTAATAGCACACTTAAAAACAAACAAACAAAATAATAGTAAAAAAATCCCCAAAACCCAGATGCTGTTCCATCCAAAACCCTTACACTGATCATATTGGTAAAATACAGGAAGGGGAGCAGTGCCTTTGACAGAGCAGTGCTGCTGCTCATACAAGAATAGTTGCTAAATTTCCCTGCAGCTGCTTCACTGATGTGCAGGAGCTTCAGGAATGCATGGCATGGCTGGTTACTAAAAGAGTTCTCTCTGAACAACACAAAAATACAGTTGAAGATTTATTTCATTACAAAGTAGCTCTGTTTGGAGGAGAAACAGGATTACAATGCTTGCAATCATCTTTCCACTCCTCCTTGAAGAGCAGCTCCACCAGCTGAGCTGATGTGCCAACCCAGCTCAGTGGCTGCAGGGGAACCAATTCCTTGGTGTTCAGGGAAGCCACTGGAAAACAAACCTTTGTCTGTGAACTGGAATTTTGGCAGCACTTCCTCAGCATGCATAAGCCAAAAGTGGTATTGGATTGACAGCATCTGGGAAGCAATGAGACACAAGCTTGTTTTTATGCACACCTATATGGAGTTCCTGTTAGTATTTGGGATTGGCCACTAGGAGAGTCAAAGTGCTGAGGGACAAAGGAGTTGCTTTTTAGTCTCTGCTTAACAATGGCATTCTTCTTACTTTATTTTCTACCTTTTTTCCCCCACGCTTTTGGTCTCTAAGTTCATGATGGAACATTTTCCATTTCAGCACTAAAGAAAACAGTTCCTCTGAGTTTGTGGACCATATATTCTACAGGAACTGTATTTCTGGGCAATTTGTGGCATGTCTGCTGAATTGAAGACATAAGCACAGTGAGTGAAGACATTTCTGTTTTAACATGAGCAGATCTTTATGATAAATGCTGCCACTGCAGAGTTTATTGCAGCCCACCCAGCAGGCTGAGATTCTGCAAGGGTTGGAAGATCCTGAGGACAGGAATTACAGCTCAGGTCTCAGCATGTGCCTGACTTGAGAGAAACTTACAGTGATGGCTCAAGGACACCAGCAGAAGGGCATTTTCTCTTTTTATTGAACAAAGGTGTTAGTAGTGTAAGTAGGCTTCCACTCCCAAGTGGCAATTTATTATAGGAAAAGTCAGAGCAACCTTGATAGTGAAAAATTTGAAACATAAAAGAAATTAAATGATAAATAAGAATGCAGGAAAATTGCAGTCATGTGGTCTAACTGACATGTGAAAACAGTCTGCTTTCTGAAATTTTAAATGATTGGCACCACTTTACTCCAGCAGGGGAACTCCAAGGGTGATTTTTATTCAGTGATAATATTTTGCATAATAGCAGCCAATTATATTTGCCAGGCATGCAAATGCTGATGGCCTGGATATGTCATCTCAGCATCTGACCTTCTGCTACCATTAACCTGCTCTTCCTCACATGAATTGCTCAAGTCAAACTGGTAAGGAGACTTTTAAAGGCTTAAGTAGTGCAGTACAAACAAACAAACACAAGTACACACTCTTCTTTACAAATGCTTTATTAAAAATGCTTCTGGGGTTGTCCATTTTGAGATATTACTCTACATAAATGTGGAACTCGAGTTAATTCTTGGTTTAAAAAACTTAATCTATATTTTGAAATGCTTGCAGCTACAGTAGAGTGTAGGAAAAATAAGAATTATTTCTAATATTTACACAAGGACTAACAGCACAAAATTGTACAAAATGAAAAAAAATATACAGTACAGAGACTTTTTATAATATCTGCAGTTGATACTCTGAAAGATCCCAGCCTTTGAAACTGAAATTCAGAGACAGTTAAACTTCTTACCTCCCTTTTCTTCTTCCCTCACCTCCCACCCCAGTATTCAAACCCATTACTCAGTAGAAATGATCAATGAAGAATGTTAAGATATAACAGATGTGTTTTCTTACAAAAAACATGTCTTAAATATATACATTTATATATTCAGGACAGATCCTGTTTCCCTTATGTGACTAGATTTACATGTGTAAGAAATAAAATTGACCCTGTAATTAGAATTGAAAGCACAAAGATCCAACAGCAGAAGACAATTCCAGTGTATTTTGTTATGCTTCCCTTCAGCTTCAAAATTCCTGTTGTGTGCAGGATGAAGTCAGTTTGCTGCCACGCTCCCATGGGGCTGGAAGGGGGTCAGGCTTTAAACATGCACTAGCACGAGAAAAAGCCAAAGACAGCACTCACCATTCAAGTGCTTCTTGTTACTCACTATACAGTGGTTTTTATTATGGATTCTCCAGAGTGCTTCAGGAGAGTTTTGGCCAAATAAGAACTTGCTGAGCATTTAGTACAGGCAGCCTATACCTGAAGCCAGGATATGTAAAGGTACCACCACATTTCTGTTACCACTTTAAAAAGCACAGCAATGTTAATGCCATGCCAGAAAGAGCCTCCTGCCTAAGGCAAGCTGTAACTTCTCAAGGACTTCTGTAGAGGAGCCTGGTTGGCAGCAGCACAAGCAGTGTCTGAGAAGAACTTTTCACTATTCCTTCTATGATCCCTGCTTTTTCCGGTGCAGCTGCTGAATGTGGGGTGTTTGTGATTTCAGTATAAAGGTAACAAGTTGGTGGCTGTCAGGAGGAGGATGCAGCGTGGTCCTACAGACAAGAGGCTAATGCTAATCACCTGCCTGTGGATCATTTCCTGTCATAAATAACTATCCTCTAGTGTCCTAGAATGCTTCAGTTAAACCTCTGTGCCTTCCCTGGGGTACAGGGTGTTGTTTGTGCTGAGGCTGCTGTAAAAATGGGTGTTAAACTGGTTGAGCACCGAGTTGCTGTGGCCAAGGTGACTGGAAGGCATGGAATTGGACCAGTCTCCCACACCATGGCTGGGGATACTGGAGAGTGGGGAGTAGGAATTGAAGCCTACCATGTTCTGCCCCATTTTGTCAATGGGTTCAGAGCTGAGTCCCACAGGCCCGGAGCGGCTCCCCGAGTTGGAGCTGTGCACATAGGCGGTCATGCTGGAGAGGAAGTTACTGAGACATGGGCTGCTGGAAGAGGGAGGAGGAGATCCTTTCTCAGGTGAATTGTCAGTCCCAGGTGATGAGTTTTCCAAGATATCATGATGCTCTGCAGCTTTGGGGCTGCCAGTCAGGGTACTGTCCTCGGATTTCTCAGATGCAAGAGTAGCAGCACTGGCCTCAATGTCAGACTTTCTCTTCCGCTTCCTGCGAAAGTTTCCATTGTCAAACATCTTTTCACAGTTTGGGTCGAGAGTCCAGTAATTCCCTTTTCCTGTCCAAGGAAACAAACACACACTTTAAATTTAAAAATAGGCACACACACAAAAAAAAACAGTCAGGGCTTTACAGTGCTTCTCTCATTTCACAGAAACAGAACAATTGCATGAGCAATACACATTTATTTTTAGTCACCCAAAAGTACAAGTCTGTCGAATTCAGAAAAAAAAGTTTAAAGTTCTGGGTTCTACCCTTTAGACCTTACTCATCACAAGGGCAAAACTACAAGTGGAGTCACTGGGAGGGCTTTTTGTTTTGTTTTCTTGGTGAGGGAAGGAGGTTTTCAGAATACAGCTGGTCTTCTGAAATTATGGCAGAGTAATCAAATCCCACACTGAGCTGCTCCTCCAGATTCAGTGGGGTATCATAGGTTTCTAACAAGATAGAACTAGACTTTTGGCCCTCTACTGCAGAATAGTTTCAATGTGTTTTTAATGTTCTCAGTGGTTCTTCACAGCTATTGATAGGAAACCATGAATAAAGGAATATCTGACAGCCTACCAGCCAAAGGGTTGGCAATGGCAGAGGTGTCATTCCAAGCAAAACAAATTGAAACAAACAAAATAAAAGCAGCCTGCTCTCCTCTTGAGAGAATTAATGCTGACTCCCCAAAGCCATTGGCTTTCTTTGACAAATCCCCTTCCCTTGAATTCCCAGTTAAGTTTGACACAAGTCATGCATTACACCAAATGGCTCTTGAGTGTGCCTTGCCCAGTTAAATGTTCCTGTGCCTGTTGAGTCTCATTGATCCATTCTCAGAGCAGGACAGAATTCCCTTCCCTCCAGAGATCTCACAGTGACATTGATTCACACCTCAGCTATGCAAAGCTGCTTTCTAGTTCAGCCTTTTGAAAACAAAGTGCTGCTGTGTCTGTGTCCTGTATCTGGGCTACTACATCTCTTTACAGTGCACTAGGTATTTTAAAATTCATCAAGTTTAATTAGAGCTGGGGGGAAAGGGGGAGAGGGCTGTACCTGGATCATCTTCATCTCGAGGCACCTTCTTGAAGCAGTCATTGAGGGACAAGTTGTGCCGTATGGAATTCTGCCAGCCAGCTTTGCTTTTGTTGTAGAACGGGAAGTTGTCAGCCACGTACTGGTAGATCTGGCTCAGAGTCAGCCTCTTGTCAGGTGCCCCGTGGATGGCCATGGCAATGAGGGCAGAGTAGGAGTAAGGTGGTCTCACCAACTTCATGAGCTCCTCTTGGGACGGGAGGGGAAGCCAGCCAAGGTCAGTTCCTCCCAAGCTGTGCATGTTAGGCAAGAGCTGCCTCTGCATCCCGTACGACTGCGGAATGAAAGGACTGGCGTTGGATCCTGGCAGATACGGCGGTGGGGTAATGGAAGGTCCGTTTAGCCAGAGGTAGGGGTTGGGAGTGGCGTTGTAATCCGTCGTCTCAAAGGTGCTTGGTCGCTGGGGACTCGGGATGTTCTGTGGGTGGAAGAAGTTCTCGTAGTAGATATTCATCTCTGGAGGTTCTTGGCCGATATTTGGGAATTGTGGGCTGCAGCGTGGAGGGGAATGCGTTTGTGGGTCAAAGAAGCTCATGCTCTAAGCCAGGTGAGTTGTGACACACCTGTGCAAGTGCTCCTTTCCTGGGACAGGTGCATCACCTGTGCCCTTCCCTAGGTACTTATGCACCTGTAAATGTTTCAGCCTGTGCTGCAGGCTCCACCCCACAGCCCTGAGTGGCTGCAGATGAGGACGATATCCTTTTTGGAATGCTGGCAGTCCCAGTCAGTCATTGATGTCACATCAACCAAACGTGAAAGTTACAACTGTTTATCTTCTTTAAATGAATGAAGGAATTTTCCACTAATGTGATGCACATGAAGAAAGCCTAGGGTTTCTTGAAGTTAAAACTTAAAGATCCTTCTCAGTGAAGCTTTAGCATTTCCTATTTTTTTTCTTATTAAAGAAAAGCCATTTTGTGCTGCTGTTATTAACACCTCAGAATGCAACAGCCATTGTCACTAGTCAATGAAACAGTAGAGATATATACTTAAAAAAAAAAAAAAAGAAAAGAAAGAAGAAAAGAAAAGGTCAGAAAAGGTTTTCCTTTTGTAACTTTAATTGCAGACTTGCTTGTACTTCCCCCTAGGCAATCACAGTACTACAGGCAAATTCTGTGGCTGGTTACTCACGTGAGTAATCTTACTGATATAAATGGAATTAACTCCCTAAAGTAAGGATTAATCTTGTGAGGAAAAAATTTCAAGCTTAATAATCAAACCTTTCTTTTGAGTTGAAATTGGTGAACTGAGATGGGAAATCATTATGTGCTGCTTCCTCTTTGCTGCAGGATTGGTGCAGAGAGCTCATAAAACCTCTCAGCACAACTTCCAAACAGGAGAGCAGCGACAGCATTCAGCACAGCTCTTTTTAACCTAGTTCAAATAACTTCATCTGTATCTATACAGACAAGAGCTGATTTCTTAAAGTGAAGGAGTGAGGAAAAACCTCTAGCCCTTTCCTGATTTGGACAAATCTGTAGTGCTTTGGATGGCACCCTGCTTGTTTGAAGGACAGAAAAGCAGAGCTGCAATCTCACCACCCCTTCTCAGGGTGGCAGCCCTCTACTGCATGAACGCCTGCACTGGAGTTAGAGCAGAGCTGCAGTTCCCTTCACAGTGATATTTGTGTTTTTGTTTAGTGATTAAGGCACACACATCAATTAAAACTTGCCTCAGCCTTAATACTCAGCAATTAAAGAAGGTCATGATATGACAGAGCCTTCCAGGTAGCTCTTGTCCTATAATTTCAGCAGAAACACCAGTTTTGACCCATGGATTTGAATTCCTGGCTCTATCAAAGACCTTTTGCTTTGTCACATCTTAATCTTTTGTGCTGTAGCACAACCACCAAGATTCCCCACTCCCTAAGAATTAGTGATTTACTAATGCCATGTCCATATTGTCGCTTTGAAAGGTAGGAAAAAAAATTCCACTGGAAATACTGCTGAAATATTGAATACAGAATGGCAAAGCAACCCAATTTGCCAGCTCAGAAATGCAGCTCTACAGCTGTTACTTTAAAAATCCATGCTTTCACTGCACAGAAAATCATTTGTACCACAACAAACAAGCTGCTACTTTAATTTGGATGGTTGAGAGCTCCGAGTATGTAAATGCCAAATAACCTGTGCAGAGACACACAGTAAACAGACAACAGTTAAGTGGAACTTGGTGGGACTGGCTTATTTTCTAAGTGGCAGCTGCTATACAAAAGGTGACTTGGCCAAAAAAAAAAAAAAGAAAAAATATTTATTTTTCAGGAGCTCATAATGTGAATGCTTCCCTCCTCAAGGGACTAATCTGCAATAATCTTTTTCACCATAAGAATCTGAGTTACAAACATGCAAAATGCTGTTTGAATAATATCCACTACAACTTCCTAATTAAATGTTTTACATATAGGTATATTTAAAAATATATGCATCCCTGCAAGTATTGGTACAAATATTGGTAATAACCCCCCTTCATTTACAGAAGCGTCAATAGAATGTTTAAGAAACACACATGAGTAAAACCACATTTAAAATTAACTAAAGGGCCAGAATATAGTGAGAAAAATAAACATAATACATTTTTTACCTGCTCAACAGATAGATTTTTTGCCAAAAAAACCCCTTGAAAACAAGAAAAACTTGTAAATTTATTCCAAGCAGTAAAAATTCAACTAACTGCATCATGGACTTCGATGACTGACATCTAAATACTTATTCCCTGAGGTGCACTGCATGCATAGTTACAATAAAAATACACTCAAGTGGGTGCTGAGTGAATACAGGCTTTGAAAAATGCCCAGGCTTTACAAAGGGAAAAAGCATTAGTGCTGCAGCCAGAGATGGTGATGGCTGTAACATTTCCTCTGCCAGTGACTGCTGCTGAAGTTGAGTGAGAAGGGTGAGCCCGAGCTGCCTGGGGATGGGCAGCCCTGCCAGCCCTCCCAGCTGAGCATGTCCCACAGAACCCAGCAAAGCAGGGACTGTGCTGAGGATGCCAAGGGCTGCTTTTACAGCAGGGAGGTGCAGAGACATCTCTGGGCTGCTGCCCACGGAGCTGTGAAAGGGGGGGCAAAGTCTGATCCCTCCCCGGCATGGCTGGCACAGCTTCCAGCAGGGACACGATCCTATCAGCAGCATTTCCCTTCAGCTGGCTGGGCCTGATTTACTCAGATCAGAGTATAAACAGTGCCAGGAAAAAGGTACTTTGTCAATACTCTGGGCACACCTTGCTGCTGCGGGGTCACTGCAGCACCCTCCTGGGCAGCTCTTCTGCTGCAGATGCTCCTTTGCAGGCAAGGAGGCAGCAGGGAGAGAATCAACTCTGTTCAAGCTCTGGTGGCTGGAGGAAATTGAGTCTAAGCAGGAATATTGTCCTGGGGTCTTCACCACTGGGAGTCTTCCTTTTGGCAGAGCTGGAAGAAGGTAGCAATCCCAGAAGTGGAGAAAAGAGAAGGAAAACCAGTGAGGCTTCCATATAAAGGTGGCATTAAAAATTCTGCAAATAAACTGGAGGCTGCTGCTGGAGAAAGTTTAATGATCATTATTTCCAAATGCATTGGGTCAGTAAGGTCTCGCTAGGCAGGATGCATCATGTATTTATCATGTCTTTTTACTGCAGTCCAGTACTGCACGGCCCTGAGTGCATGTCTCTACCAGCTGGGAGCCTGGGCAGCCACAGATTGTTGTCAAACCAAAGACTGTTGACAACTCTTGCATTACACAAATATTTGCTCCTCTCAATTTCTTGAGTGAAGCTCCAAAATCTGCAGGGTTGAGGCTGAGCCCTGGCAGAAGCATTGTTTTCCATAGGTTTTTTAGGTCAGCTCCCATGTACCCCTCCACTCCAGCCAGCAGTAATATCTCTTCACTCTGACTTCTGTAAAAGACCACTTATACCCCACAGTAAGTAACCTGCACATCCAGTGTTTCTGAAAGGCAGTGACTCAGGAGAGGTGTGCACACACCAGCACATGGTTCATACAAACCATTCCTGTGGTCACAAAGAAGAGGGAAAAATTGTTTTTAAAATAAAGGAGTCTACATGTAAGTAAATATGCCAAGCAACCCACCTTGTATCAAACAATTCACACTCTGAATTAAGAAACAGGTCAGTATCCATCAATAAGACATTTTCACACAGTGAAAGATTCTCTGTGTTCTCAGTTGTCCAGTAGATTACTTTTAGAAGTCTTTGTGTCTTATTCCACTAATCATCTGCCCAGCATATCCACAAAATAAACCACACCATGAGAAAGAATGGGCTGTAGCAGGCAAAGCAATGTCATCTCAAGGACACTACAAAAGCATAAGAAATGTAAAATACAGCACTGCAAAACAAGGGAACTGAGCTTTATTTCTAGAAAGGCAGGTTGAACATTAAATTAATGGAAAAGGCAATATCATTTGGGTCTGTGCCATAAGTGCTGCAATGCTAGAATGCCCTTAGACTTTCCAAGCCATCCAGAACAAAATCACTGTGGATTTTTGAAGCAACTTTATAACTGGGGTTTAGAAAGCAGTGAAAACTTGTAAGGGCTCGTAGCTGCTCTCTGACCATGAGAATGATGATAATAAAAGTACTCATAACTCCTACCTCCAAAAAGGCCCTCTACCATCTCTTCACATAAAATAAATATGGTAGAGGGGATTAGGTGTCCCCTGACTCGTGTATCAGTGGTGACAGGCCACAGGCAGGCAAGGAATCCATAGCTTCCCCTTGGATGCTGGGGGATCTGCTGTGCTGAGGGACACAGATGTGGTCACATCTGTCCCAGAGGGGCAGAATCAGTCTGTGACAAATCCTCCTCGTGCCAGAATCCGAGGGGTCTCTCCCAGTTACAGGAAATTAATACAGATACAGACCCTTCAATCAGTCAGACTTTGACAGCCTCACTGCTTCTGCAGTTCCCTCTTTCAGGTCATCTGCTTGTTCTACTCTCACCACTAAATGCATGCTTACATGAGAAATCAATGGTGCTGAAATTAAATGAGGTCTTGTATGAACATCAACACAGCTACCAAAGAAATTCATCTGTACACACTTCCAAAACCCTTCAAAGTTTAAATTCTTGTGCATTTCAATGAAATGTATTTATTCATTTCAATGCATTTCAATGATTTATAGAAAGACAAAGTAGCAAAACGCTACTGCTTTTGTTTCAGTCACATTTCAATATCAAGGTATTTGCTGGTGTGGATAAATCAGCCCCTCCCTCTCCTATACAAATGGAGATTTCATTGAAAAGACATTTTAGAACCACAGAATTTTTTGGGAAACATAATGTCCTTTTTTAAGGAAAAAAAAAATATATATTTTTTTCCAATGTTCTACACTCTTTAGTTCTTACACGACAGAAACACTTGGGAAAAATTAGAAAATTAGAAGCTGAGGCTGGAAAGCGAATCGGTGCAAGCACAGGTCACACCCAGCCACAGATAAACTTCAGGCTGGTTTATTGCAGCCAGGGTTTGAGTTCAGAGCTAACCTAACCTGCCAGCAGGGTGTTTAGGGCCTGAGTATCGCGACATCCCATCGCCCCCCGGCGACACCGCCTGCCAGTGCCCAGCTGGCTGCGGACCCGCCCTGGCATCCTCCTGTCCTGGATCTACAAAAATAACCCATGCCATATGGAAACATTTGAAACTTTTCCCTGTTCGAGTCCTTCATTTGCTTTGAAATTCGGAGTGGAAATTTGGATAGATTTAGAGATTTGTTTTAGATTAGTTTCCTTTTTTTTTCCTGTTTCCCCATCCTGATTTCCTGTATTCCTCTTTTCCTGTCTTGTGAAATTAGTCCAAATTTCAGTTGTAAAGAAAGGCTCTATGAATTCAGGGCCTGTGTGTGCTACTGTGTGTGTCAAGGAAACTGAAGGAAGGTTTTGCAATCCTCATTACTTGTAGACTCCAGGTATCCAATCATAACATACTTTAGTGTACAATAAAATACCATACAAAATACAAGGTTAAAAGGTCTGCATCTACAGCTACTTGGTCCAGGGCTGTTTTCTTACATCTGAAAACATAAATAAACATTCTGCAGAAAGTCTTCCCTCAAAATACCTGGCAAACATGGAGAGTTATTTAGACTTTTTCCAGTTACAACAGCACAAGTTTCCTGTTGCCTCACCTCCATAAGTCTTTTTTGGCTGCTGGCCTGCCAGGGCATAGATCCCTTAAATGACAGTTTTCTGATGCCCATCACCTGTCCTGTGCCTTTTGAATCAGTCACCAGTTAAACCCGTGGTGACACCATCAGCAGCCACCTGCCATGAGCTGAACTAATCCAAGCAGTGGCAAGGCCTCTCAAGGGTTAACTGTGAATGGAAGATCAGGCATGCCTGTCACATGAAGCTGGTACTGAATGCAGCTTGAATACCCACACGTGGAATGGGGCAGCTGGAGCTGCAGGATGCATTAATACACATGAGAAAATCATCCTCACAGACACTGTGTTTGTTCCAGCTCAGACACAGTGGCTGTCTCATCACAGGGTCAGCCATAGGAAAGATCCCTCATGGCACACAGAAGCTGTCAATTATCCTGGAAGACAAAAAACTACATTGAAAAAGGATAATTCTACGCAAAACCCAATCAGATCAAACTGTCTTTGCTTTAAAGCCGTGATTAAATTTATCTAACATTTAAAAGTTTATGAAATCCATGGCCTACCCGAGGTTTGTTTGCAGAGCAATTCTTCATTTACAGTGTTAATCTTTAGCACACGCTGCATCATGAGAGCAAATCAGAACAGAAAATTACACAGTCAATAAAGAACAAGTCCTCTCCTCACCCCAGAGCAGTAAACACTGCCAATGCTGAAGTCCTTACAGCTCAGGGCAGCCCCTGAAATGTTGCTCAATGTTCCCCCTCAGAAGGACCTTGAATACCTAAGAGCAAGTTCTGGCAGGGAGATACAACTTCTATGGAGTGACTTCTCCAAGGCACCCAGGATAGGAGAAAAAAAAAACTAAGCTTTTTTTCATGAAGGCTTTCATATTCCTAAAAAAACAGAGATGACTCTAAAAAGATGGGCATCTCTTCATCCAAAAAATAATGAGGGAAAGAATCCTTAAACTGTTTTGTTTTCTTTCCCCCCTCAGAAACAGATTTAAAAAAATATGTGCTGCAAAATACAAGTTGGCCTTAAATTTGCTGATTTCTCTTGATTTCTAAATGAGAAAAATGCTGTGTTTGGTTAAGTTATTCCTTTTATCTTCCCCCACTCTGGAGAATTGACCTGTGCTTTAGTTTTAAACAGAATGCCCTAATTCTGGATGATTCCCATTGATGTTGGCTTATATGGAACTAGTCTATGGGATAAATTCTCCACCATTTGAATAGCTTTTTACTGAAGTTAGAACAAAAAGAAAGGATCCTCTGGTATTTTTATGATATTTAAGGTAAAATCCTTGAAAACAGCAGAGGAAGTGAGCAAGAGAATTATGTAGTTGGATGCCTTTAAACACAACTCCTGGACCTTGGCTGACTCAAACATAAACCAGATTTAATAAAAAATAAAATCACTTTCTCTTTCCCATCATGCTATTTGAAAAAACTTATTAACAACTCTTCTTTCTAAAAGTGCCCTCATCCCATGATCAGGGTGGAACAAATGAAAGCAGAGATCCAGTGATGTCCAATGTGTCAATGGACTCCTGACGGAATAACCAGTGTGGCACCAGTACCCCCACTGAGGACTGGGAATTGCCAATCTTTTCAAAAGTCAAGGTCTTTTCCAACTCAAAATCTTTTCCAAATCAAACTCCATGATTCTACTCACCCCCAGTTTCTACTGTCTAATAAAGAAGGTTACAGGCTGTGTGTGATAGAGATAAAAGTTCAATGTCAAGCAGTTACACAGGTCTATCACACATTCGAGTTCCAGAACAAAGTGTTCCTAACGTCTGTAAAATCTTTAATAAAACTCTCCTTCCTCCTCAGAAACTTGATCCTTATTGACTTAGACTCTGACCATTTTCCTATAGCTCACACCAGCTAATTTTTAATGAGATTTTAAGGACATTTAATTTTCTCCCAGAATGAATATTTAAGTCATAATTTCATAATTAGAACTTGGTATGACTTTATGGCACAAACAAGGGCAGGCTGGATACCCACCTCAGGTGAGGATACTCCTGAGTATCCTGACGTGGGTAAATGCCAACATTTGCTGTGCAGACCTTGTGCTGCATTCACACAGCAGCTCCTGGGGCTGGACCAGCACCTCTAACATGGTGTTACACTCCACAGAGACACCCAGGTACCTGTGTCTGGCTAAAAATGAGATTTCTGCTTAAACTGAACTACAGTGTGCAGCTTAAATGCATCATTGCAGTGTAACAGCTCCATGCAGGTCAGCTCATCAAATCTCAGCTGCACCTGCAGCTTTCCTGCCCCTGCAAACAGCTCATTAATTACAGATCACACAGCCCCTTCATTATCTCAGTACCACACTGTCACCAGCCAGGCGAGTGGAAATGCCAGAGAGAAGGGAAATAACTGGAAGGAAAAGCACTGGGAACGTGGTTGTGTTCCTGACCCACACAGGGAGAGCTGCAGCCATTCCTGCTGCAGCAATTCTCTCAACAGCAGCCAAAGCCTGACCCTGTCCTGGAGGAGATTTCTGCCCTCTGTGCTTCACCTCAAAGAATGTCAAATACAGGTTCTGTCCCCCACCTCTGCATACATGAAATCAAGGTCTGTTGAGCTCATGACAGAATTGGCAGCAAGCAGTGCTGATTCACCTTTTTAAACAGATGTTGCCATACTGGCACTTGATTTTCCCAGGGCATCAACTTCATGCTGTGTTGTTTGTTTGGACTAAATGTCAGTATCCACAGCTTCTGGAAACTTATGAAAGTTGTCCAAACATCCTTAAAATTCCAGTTCTATGAATGCCCTGTTATTGGCAGCTGTTTTTTCTTAGTTAATTTTGCTTTTCTGCTCAGAGTTGATTAATATGATTTCAGGAACTTGGGCTGACAAGAGGAGGTCAATCTGGTGTGGGACAACTAATAAAATTATTGCTGATATTTAGTAAACTAAATGTGAATCTAAACCCTTCACCCAAAACTGTACTAAAACCTGAGCAAAACACAAACACAAATCTTGAACCACTGGCTTGACACCCCACACCAAACTTCCTTTGGATGTTGTGTTCCTGCTTTTCTGGCATTTGTTTCTGGGCAGTTCCTTCACTTCCATTCTTGCCACTTCTTTATTTTGAGTCACAGTATTTCAATAACAATTTATAATAACAGCTAGATATAAAACTCCAGTATTCCACTCACCTGAAAGCATTTCTGCAAGATAAAATAGATAAAAGGTAACCTTTAACAGGTCCTTTTACAAAGAATAAACAGTTCCTGTATCGTCCTTTTCTTACTCATTTCCAGTAGAACCAAGCCTTTTATTTAAAATACCTGTTTATTTTATACTATATTTCAGGGTACCTGCAGATAATATTGAAGGACAGCTTTGATACCCTCCCTCCTCTTCTCCCAGGTTAGCAAGATGTTAAATATGCACCCTTCAACCTTTCATTTTCTCCCACTCACTGATAACCTCTCTTAAACAGAAGACTTTTTACTTGGAAAGCCTTTTTCTTCCTCTGTGTCTCTTGAGAAGCATTATCAAGCTGCTGTGGAAAGCAAATGAAACAAAATGAAACCAAAAGTCTGTCAGGAGTCATGCCAAACGCTGCAGTTAGTGTTAAAACTGGGCCCATTTTGTTTTGCTGTCTGTGGTTATTCTCGTGAAGGTGCAGCATTAATTCCGATGGCAAATATTCTAAACCCCTCACAGAAAACAATCACTAATTACTCCTGTAGAAAACTATGACTTGTAGAAAACTATTCACTGTGACAACTTGCAAAGACAGATAAATTCATAAAACTAATTTGTTCACACTGTAAGTTAAAGTGTTGATAGAAAAACTTTGGTTTAAACAAACTGCAGATGTCTTTCCATAGATTGAACTCCACAGAAATAAGTAACTTTAACCTCTTTGTCTTTCCCAAGTCTGTAGAAGTGGCAGAAAGGCCAATCCCCTCATCCACAACACTGAACATGAACCTATTTTATTTACTTAGTATAAACCTATGTTGGTGTCTGAAACATAAAGGGATGAGTGAAGGGAATCAATTATTCACCTTTAGAGACCCCACTCTATCTGGGAAACTTAGAGAAAGAGCTGACAGGTTATAAAAACTCGGAGGTGCTGACCTGCAGTGCTGTGGAGCTTCACACCAGTGAGGCATCACCTCCCAACTCCACCTCACGAGGTGGGAAGACACAGAAAATCAATCTAAACCCAGAAAACTTGGGCTCGTAGAATTCTGTTTGCTGTCAGTAAAAAAACATTACCTTTCATACAATGCTGCCTGGAGATGTCAGGGAGAAAGGGTCAGGGCAAATAAAACAGATTTGTAACATTTTATTGAACAGCAGAAAATGTAGCTTTCCTTCATCATGCTGCTGGGTGTAAGGTCAATTTGGACATGTGTAAATAAACTTTTGCATGTTTTCCACATAGTAGCTGCTGTTCTGGAAACAGCTCAGGCAGAGGTGTCACAGCCAGGGGCATCACCCAGGGAACACTCAGGGTACAGAGCAGTGTGCTGGGAGCAGCAGAGGGATCTGAGGGCTGCAAACCCAGCTACAGCCACACAGAAAATTGGCAGTGGCTGTTTTGTGCTGAGCCATCTGTTGCCTTGGCTACACTGCCAGCGAGGGTTTGAGGATATCTGGAGTGTGTCTGTACAAGCTCCAGAAAACCCCAGCTCTGCTGTTTGGAAAGAACAGAGCCTGAGCTGCATGACACACTGAGAGTTGCTGCTGGTCTTTACACACACATCACTTCCAGGAGCAAGCCTTGGAACACCCAGCTCCCTTTGACCTGAACAGCCAGAAGTTTCTGTTCCAGAGCCTGGTGGACACATCCTGCAGTGTTTTCCTCAAATGGGATTCTTGGATCTGTAGCACAAGTAACTTATCAGAGCCCATGGGGGGTGTTGTTCATATTCTCCATCAGTGCTTTTCTTTAGAGTAGATGGCGCTCTAAAATAGAATATTTGTGTGTAGATACAATTCTTTTCAGTTGAGAAGTGGTCTTGTAAAAATTGATTACAGATCTGTTGATGAAGGTTTGAAATGCTGCTCCACAGACTGCTTTCCATCTTCCAGAACTTTGGAAATGCGCTGAAAAAACAACAAACCAGATTTTCATATGTTAAAATTGATTCTGTGCTGGATTCAGTAATATGTGTATTAATTACTTGTGCCTTTAAGCTGTAGCTAGAGAAAAAATACATTGACAAAACCTGCATGTTTTGAATTAATTTTTCTGTTCTGCAAAATCTTAAGCCTGTATTTAAATCTGTCCACATGATTCCAATCATGCTATGAAGCATTTTACAACTGGATTTTTAGCTGTATTCTATCCTCTGCATTTTATATGCTATTTAAATTTAAATATGAGTGGACAAGACAGTGCTGAAAAGCTGCAGCTCCTGGGTCTGAAACAAGCAAGTATGTGATAAATAGAGTGTAAGTGAAATACTACAGCCTTCACATTAATAGGTTATTCTTGTTTCTACCAGAAAAATGTGATTATGAACACATTTAACTGAAGGTTTTCCTGTATGACCCCTGAAGGTGTTATCCTTTTTTTAAAAAAAAAAACCCAAAACACTGCAGAAAGTAATGAATACAAATGAAAGCTATTACCTAGGAAAAAAAAAACCAAAACAACAAAGCCTTTGCATTGAAAGATCAGAAAAGTTGGCATGTAAAATATTAGAAATATTCCAGAATACTTATGCAGTAACACATGTTGGTAGCTACCCACATCTGCATTAAATGTCATCCTCCTACCACCTTCAAAATAGGAAAAGCTTCACATTCTGTGTCCGAATAGCTGCTCTGGATATTCCTTTTTTGTTGTTTTGTTTTGTTCGGTTTTTTTTCTTTTTTCTTTTCTGTCAAACACTATGCTAAATGTAATGGTTTAAATTCTGTGAAAATTTCAGACATCACTGAGACGTTCCTCACTTTAAAGGAAGGCAGCCGGCTTTTAGCAAGAGTGACGACTCCAGCGGGATTTCCACTTTGCACTCATTATTTCCACTAAGCACCTTCGCCAGGTGCTGTGCTCAGCCCGCTCCGAGCCCGGCTGTCCCATCCCGGCTGTCCCATCCCTCATTCCCGGCTCTCCCATCCCGGCTGTCCCATCCCTCATTCCCGGCTCTCCCATCCCGGCTGTCCCATCTCTCATTCCCGGCTCTCCCATCCCGTCTGTCCCATCCCGGCTTTCCCATCCCGTCTGTCCCATCCCGGCTCTCCCATCCCGGCTCTCCCATCCCGGCTGTCCCATCCCCGATCTCCCATCCCGGCTCTCCCATCCCGGCCCGCTCCGATCCCACCGGGAATCGCCGTTTCCCTCCCCGCCCGCCGCACTCGTTCTCGGTGGGCCGCGCGCGCCCTCTCGCGGGCCGGGAGTGGAGCTGCACACGCAGGTGCATCCCTGCATCCATCCCTGCATCCATCCTTGCATCCATCCCTGCATCCATCCCTGCATCCATCCCTTCATCCATCCATCCCTGCATCCATCCCTTCATCCATCCCTGCATCCATCTCTTCATCCCTGCATCCATCCCTGCATCCATCCCTGCATCCATCCCTNCATCCCTGCATCCATCCCTGCATCCATCCCTTCATCCATCCCTGCATCCATCCCTGCATCCATCCCTGCATCCATCCATCCATCCCTGCATCCATCCCTGCATCCATCCCTGCATCCATCCATCCATCCATCCATCCATCCATCCATCCATCCATCCATCCATCCATCCATCCATCCATCCATCCATCCATCCAGTCCTCCATCCCTGCATCCCTCCCCCCTTCACCCCTGCACCCATCCATCCCTGCATCCTTGTATTCTTCCAGTCCTCCATTCCTGCACCTCTGTATCCTTCCGTCCTTCTACACCTGCATCCCTCCATCCTTCCAGCCTCCATCCCTGCAACCCTAAATCCCTGCACCCATCCATCCCTGCACCTCTCCATCCCTGTACCCTGCAACCCTCCAGCCTTCCAGCCTTCCATCCCTGCATCCCTCCATCCCAGCATCCCTCCCTCACTGGAAGTGCTGCCACAGCCAGCTTTGCTTCCACCCCATTCTCTGACAAAAGCATCAAGAAAAAAGACTTAGGAGCCTATTTGTTCCAAAAATACTTAATTTTCATAGCACAGGATTTTTGAACATTTTCTTTTTCCCTCCACAAACAGACAGGGCTTACCATTGTTTTAAATAACTGGTTCACTTTCTTTTTTTTGAAGGTTTTCTTGTCACCATCTGAGGTGGAAGGAAACACTGGCTGGCTCAGCCTGTGTGAGGCAATTGTTTCATCGGGTGCCACGGTGCTGACAGACAGAGTTAATCCTTAGAATGGAAACAATATTGGTTACACAAAACAAAACCAAAAGAGGAGAGTCAGACTGTAAGACAAAGCAGAACTCAAAATTGTGCACTACTGCAATGACTAGAAAAAACTGAGTAATTTTTAATCTAACTCTAACCTTAGAATAAAATATTAAATAATAAAGAAACAATAAATTTCATTACATTGAGACTGAACAGTGAAAAAAAGAGAACCAATCTGGCCAAAGAATTAAAAATAGATAAACACATGACAAAGAAGTGGGCCATGGCAGTCTGTTTTGTTGTGCTAAACATCTGTTACAGGCATCTGGAAAGGGGGACAGAGAGAGGGATAGATGAAATGCAGGTTAGGAAATGGGATGTCCTGCAGAACAAGGGGGTAAAAGAGACTGGAACTGGGCTTGTTTTCTCTGTGTGTCTCAGCCTAGAGACCACCACCAGCTTTAGTCACACTTTGCTCTTTTCTTTCTCAAACCACCCATCTGTCTGGGGGCAGCTGTGTTATCCTGCTTCCTCTGCCTCCCATGGTGAGGCAATCTATGGGATTCCTCTCTGGCTTCAAAAGCAGAAGCAGAAATCCCATTATGGGACAACCTTTGGGGATATTCATCCCCCAAAGTACAGCAGGGAGCATTTCTCCCTGTGTCACACTCTGCCCTTGGTTGTGAGCCCTTGTTTCTGCTCCTGAGACCCTACAGAGCAGGGAAGCTGAATAAACCTTGCCTCTTTCTAGGTAGGAATGCTCTTTCCTCAGCAGGAATGCTCACACTGTACAAGGAAGTGAAATTCGGAGCTCCAGGAGCAACAGTTGTAGAATTTGCATTTTGGCACAAGGTCCTACGGTGTTCCCAAGCATCTGGAGTAGTCCAGCCCCACAAGCACAGTACACCCTTCAGTTATAATCTATATCCCAGTGGATTTCACAAGGGTGGAGAGAGCTGCCAGCCCTGCTTGGAGCAAACCCTACATTGCTGATTTTTTACCATCCTAATAAAGTTCAGAATTCTCACCCTGGTGTAAGCACCTTACCTGGGATAGTTGGCATGGAACGACTGACAGTGCTCATCTGCTTGAGGACAGAAGTTTTCTGAGGTGCCACCACATGTTCTGAGAGGTTGGTGTCACTCATGAACTCGTATTTCCTAGACAGCTGTTAAATAAAAAAGCCCCAGCATTAATGATGAACTGAGACTTTGGTTCATGTATCATATTATGTACAATCTAAAAACATGCGACAACTTTGCAGATAATTTATAGTTAGATAAAAACTTCTCATTCTACATAGAAAAAAAGAATTCTAAAAAAGTTACAGAAGTAATCTGTGATCCGAAATCTGAATTTCTACCCTATTTTTGGCATAATACCATCAGACAACTCTGGGTGTGATCTGCAAAGTAAAATGAAGTTTTGAAAACATTTTTTTCTATTGCATTAACATGCCCAGCTTGGCTGCTGGCCAAAGCCTTGTCACTGCTATTTTGAAGCAGAAGAAAATCCTCTAACTCAGTGCACAGTGGGATCCCCACAGTTTGGTGTATGTGTTATCTAATTACATCTAAAGCCAAAGGTGTTATTTTGTTCTGTGTATCAGTGCTTCTCAAAGCATGACTGTGCTTTATCTCTCCTTTGCATAAGGACATGCAGTGTGAGACAGTCATAATCATCCATGAGTTTCTCTGTGCTTCTCCAGCAGTCTTGACTTTCTACTCCATTCATTTTACCTTTGATGATTTCTTCAAACATTTTTGATCAAATTATTTATGCTCCCTCCATGTAATTCAACAATCTGTTACTCCCAGGCTTTTTAATTTAGATGGGGATTGTGTATTTAGAGGACGTATACTAAAATAAAATTCTCCTGAGGATTAAACTCTGTCTATAAAAAAGGCCCAGTGTAAGTTACATAAGTCACTGTAATGATCCAGCAGAGCAATAGAAGCCCTTGGATGATCTATGGAGTGAGAGATGCCCGTGCTTCCAAACTTCAGTCTGGCACCATTTGAGGAGCAGTGTTTGCAATCTTGCAGTTTCCCAGCAGCTGCATGTTCCATAACGAGGTACAGAACGTACAGGGCTCATCACTTTTGAAATAGCCCTGACTGTGAGGAGCTGCCATGAAAAGTCAGCACAGTCAATTGTCTCTCCACAGGAAAGCAGCTTAACCCTCCCCACACGGTGCTCCTTTCTGAGCTAACCAGGCTGCAGAATCTGCAGCCTCAGAGCTCTGGTATCTGTCACTAGAAGCCAGGAGAGATGATCTGATTTTCTCACTGATTTGTTTCCTCCACAGCATCTTGCATGTTTCATTCATGGCAGGGCAGATCATCTCTGCATCCTGCATCCTTCCCCTTATGACAGCTGGAGTTCTCTGGGATATGTTTTTCTTTTTCTAAGGAAAGGAGTAATGTCCTCTTTTTCATGGACTATAAAACACTACTGTAAATCAGTAACATACACATTTCATGTCAGTGATAGAAATATCAGCTGCTGTCTTCTCATCAGCAAACACCACACTGCTTCTTTTTGTTCTTTTTTTGGACCTTCTCATCTTGACTTCAGGATGAGGATTATTTTGCGGAGCAGTCTCCTCTGATTCTGCTTTTCCCTGCTTTGGTAGCACTGCTTCCAGATCAAAGCTGCAGGAGCAAAAGTAAGAAAGTACAAGTTGCTGAGTGATATTTTAAAAGCTGCTGGTATTCTGATGTCATTTCCCCATAAAATATAAATGCAGGTCATTCTTTTCCTTCTGCTTTCTATTCAGCCTTGCAAACTGCTGGCAAAAAGTATCTGATGTGCTTCAGCAGCTGGCAACTGGAGATACAAATAAGATGCCTTCGGGCAGTGTGGCACCATCTTAAAATGTAGCGAAGAAGGTAAAATATTAAAACAAGCTCAAATCCCTGTTTAAAGATTTGTGCATCAGCTTAAGAACTCCTAAACTGAACAGAGCTCACATGGCAAGTTGATGTGTGGTGATGCTGAAAGCAAGACAAGAACCAGAGTGGAACAGAGTGTGGCTATCTGCTGCCATGTTTTAAATAAATTCTATTTATACTGGACAAGAATGCATGGACCTAGAGATTAACCCCCCTTCCACCTTCTCTCTTCCTCTAATTTTTACATTTTAAAAATTGGGCTACTTCTCAAACAAAACAGAAAACCAAACAAAAGCCATAAAATTGGTGCTGGCTTTACTCCCTTCTCAACCTTTGGAACATGGGACGGAACTCTTGTTACAACATAAAAATTGATAAATCAAGAAGTGTGCTAACTCTGGTGACCTGTGACTTCCTAGAAACAAATTAGCATCCTAAAAACTAAAACCAGGTGCAGATGCTTCAGAGGGCTTGTCTGGCTCTGTCAGAGGTCTCCTGTTGTGCTGCACACACAAATGAGGTTTGGCTGCTCCACCCTTCTGGAGGGGAAGCTCGAGGGCAGCAGGAGCAGCCTCAGGAATCTCAAAGTAGAGCAAGGGGTGTCTTAAGAGCCAACCCTTCCACATTAGGGTCATACACTGGACTTTTTCCAAGTGAACTACTCAAAAAGGGAGATCAGATGTTTAAAAAATAACCAAACACTGCTCAACAAGTTCAGTTTTACATGTACCTCGTTTGGGAAGAAGTTCTGTGTGCCTGAAAGATAATTTATAAAGGGAACAAAACAATTTGGGGATGAAAAAGCCATACCTATAATTGTTCTCTCAAAAGTCTTTTTGTTTTCCAGTGTTGCAGTTAAAACACATTAGACAAAGCATTTTACATTCCTACAGACTTTACTAAAATCTTCCACCTCAAGTTTGTAAAGATTATTTCTTTCCTATTCACATTTTACAAACAAAAAGATGCTAATTAAGTTAAAACCTGTATAAAAAGAAACTTATAAAAAAACCCCAGATCTGGGTACATTTTTAAAATGTAATTTAATTTTTAAAATACTTACTTGCTGAAAATTAAATGCCACTTTTTTTTAAAATTTTTTTTAATGAGAATTGAACATTTTAAGATTGAAATATTAAGATTGAAACACTGTAGTTTTCAGCCTGGAGGAAGTGATAAATACAGTTAAAAATAATGTTGGTATAGTCCTAAAAGGCTTCTAGTGGTCTTCATTCTTTTTTACAAATCTTTTTGTTTTGTCTCATAAAACTGATTAAAAACCAAGACTTAAAAAGAATTTGTACTGTATTTCTAACCAACCTTTCTGAAGGAAGTTTTTTGGGAGTGCTGCAGTCTGAACTGATGGAGCACATGGAGATGAAGGATAACTGGCGGTAGGATTTCAGCATCGACCTTGGCCGCCCGACCCTCTTGTCATCAAACTCTGGCTACAGGATGGAAAAGAGAAACACATCCTGTCAAACAAGCCTGGATCTTCAATTCATCCTTCTCACACCTGCCCTTGAAGACTTGTGCAGATGTTTAACACTTGGCATGAAAGAAGTTGTCTGCTCCCATTAATTACTGTGATTTATCCTGGGTCTGGGTGAATTCTTACACTTCAAACCTCCCAAACTCAATTCACACAGTTCATTCTCTGCAAAATTTTAAATAGGTTGGGTTTTTTAAGTGCTGGTCCCTAAGAGTGCTTGCCTCAAACAAGAGGCAAGATTTCCAGTTGTGGATTACAGCCTCTGTTATTGTAATTATTATTGCAATTACATGATTTCAAGTAAATAATTGCAATTACGGCCTCTATTAATGCAAAATAAAAACCATATTCAGATAGATACATAGAATTTTAATTATACAGGTGTATAATATAGCACATATCCAAAATTTAAGTTAGCAACTTGCTGCTTTTCCCCCTATAAAAGAAGAAATAAATCCTATTATAAAATCATCAGTGCTGAAAGCAACAATATAAAATAATTACCAAAGTAACTGGAATTTAATCACAAAAAAACAGGCAATGTCATTCTTGCTAGCCTGCACAACTCAGATAGAATATATTATTCAAGAATTGTCTTGGGAGTTTGTTCTCAGAAGTTATCCTTCAATTCCCAGATATTTCAGTTTGCTCTCAACTAATATTTATAGTATTATACACATGACAGGTTTTCCTTCACAACACAGCTGGAAGTGGCTGGCACAGGGAGACATCAATTGCAGATCAAAGGCCTAAACCACTAAGAAAAATTACAAAGAGAACAAACATAAGAACTTGCTTTTACTTCCTCAATAAGTAAGCTGAAAAATCTTGCAATTTTAAGTTGTAATAAAATATACTCAAAATCTTCCAGAATGAGGAATATTTGATCAGAGAATTGAATCAGCTCTCGGATGATACAACCCAGATCTTACTACCTTTAGATCACAAGAAAACCCATAAGCAAAAAAAAACCCAGCATGTTTTTGTTTAGAACAAGGTGTGTGTTAAATAAAGAGAAATTGAGGTAGAGGTTAAAAGGAGAATAATACCAATTCTCTGGCTCCATATTGTTTTTCCACTTTAACTTTTAAGTGCATGAAACATTCCTCCATCCGGTCATGGAAAGGACGAAGATTATCAGAAACTCTTCTTTCATGAATTCTAATTCCAGCCCCAAGGAAAGGTATCTTAGGAGGAACAAAAGAAGGAAAAAGGTGAGACTTTTCAAGTGGGTCCAACAACCTCTGTGGCTCTGTTTAAATTATCTGGGAAATCAACTGCAAAACTCCTCCTGTGACTGGCAGGTGGATTTGTCCATTGATCTCAGCTTGGAGCAGCAAATACAAGATGGAAAAGGCTCATGGAAAATGGGTTTTCCCAGGAAATTTCTGAAAAATGTTGGCTGCCTCACAGAGGCTGTTTTCTCTCTTTTATATATTTTAATGTTATGAGGTTTGTGCACAATACTTTTAGCTCCCCTTCTGCCACTAACCTTTTCTAACTGCTTTACTTCAGCTTTCAACTCTTCTGCATTAATATCCAGGATTTTTTGTAAAACCCACTTCAATTCCATGCTTCCTTTTTGTGTCCTGCCTCAGTAAATGCTGTGAACATTGGTCCACCATCGTGCTGATCATGTGTTATGGAAGTGCAATTCCAATATAACTTTTAAAATCGTGGTATTAAAGCCCATCTGTTTCTGACAGATCTGTTTGTCCTCCTTAGAGGGATTTGCAGGGATAGGTAGAAATTACCCCTTATTTCCTAATGCCAGGTGACATTGTGGTCAGTCAATCCCACTGAATTCACTGAGTGATTCTGATGGCCCAAAAACAACACCACACACAGCTGTGGTGGGCAGTGACACAGGAGAAACTGTGAAGGTACAACTCAAAAAATAACCAAACTGGGATGAATCAAAATGAAACAGGAAGAAACTTCAAAAACATTAAGAAAATAGTAGAAACAATTCCATTAAAAGTATTTGGAAGACGAATTTCAAACCTGAGAGAGGAATAAACAGTAAATTTTTGCTGTTTCTCATCTATGAAAGAGAGACAATCATAGAATCATTGATTAGTTTGGGCTGGAAGGGTCCTTTAAAGGTCTCCCAGTCCAGCCCCCTGCCATAGACAGAGGCATCTTCAAATCCATCAGGTTCTTCAGAGCCAACCTGACCTTGGATGTTTCCAGGGATGTTTTTAGTAAGTACAAAAAATGAGTGGAACATGAGGAGAAACAGCTTGAGCCATTCATTTCTGATAGTAAAATCCCAGATGAATTCTCACTATTTCTTACCATCCCTCTTATCTGTTGATAGCAATGATTTGTTTTGGACTGGTTAATGGAAATAGAATGGATAATTTCTGAGGCCATGTGTTTTTCTGCTCCATTATCATTATGAGGTCAACAGAAAGAGCCATTTTCCCTTGAATCTCAGCAAAAAAATAGTTTTTTCTGCTACCACCTTCCATTGGTGCATTTTCCTCCTTGAGGGCAAAAGGGTTCTGCAGGCTGCTTGTCTTATCATATGTACAGTGTGTATAAAGTAATAAATAGTAAACCCAAATAACCCCAGTTATGCCAATATAGGGAGAATATTCTGCTCTGGAGATACAGCTTAAAAATATTTCCTAATAATCTTACATACTATTAGCCACACAGAAAACACATAGCAGCAATCTTGAAGGGTCACTGAACATGAAAATAATTCCTGAGAGAACCAAACAACATTAATGTTTTTAGTGGGAAAAAAAGGAAAAAATCCTCCACAAAGAACAAATACTCTAGGAAAGAGTTATGCCCCAAGAGAGTTTCTGACATTTGGCAACCCCAGAAATTCATGAAATCATTATGACTTTTGTCATGCTCTCAGTTTTCTCTTCAAGAATATAACCCAAGTTGGAAATCCTTTTAACCATAAATGTAGCCTGCTATACATGGCTTTTGATAAACCATTCCAGATGATGTGTTCTACAAAATACCTTTCAGGGGTTAAAAAAAAGTGGAAATGACACAATCACCTCAATGCTGTGTTCTCCTTCAAGACAGGAATGGAACAAAGGAACCCCTGGTGAAGCCTCAGTGCTGGCTGTCAGTGAGAAATTACCTGCCAAGCAATCAGATCTTTGAGTCTGTTCAGTTTTTCTGTATCCTCTGGATGGTGTCTGATATATTCTTCTGTAAAGAAAGCCTTAGACAAGAAAATAAATAAATACAGTCCATCATTTTGACAGGTAAAGAAATCAAGCATTAATTCACACCTCCTGATCATTAGACTGGTCATCAAAGAAGAGAGACACAGGCATGGTCCTTAGCCAGATGCTGCTGTGATAATTCCTCCCTCTGGCAGCTGGGAACTGAGGTGCACTTTGTAAAAAGATCTATTTGGCCTTTATCCAGCACTTCTGACTTGGAGACCCTTATTATGAATCCCAATCATTGTTCCTTTTATTAAGTTTACAGTGAAACTAAAAAGGCACAGATTTGGAGTATCATGATTTACATCAACTGATAACTTCAGTTTTTCTGCTTTGCTGTCAAAGACAGAGATGACCAGGAAAGGAGGATATGAGGATCCCTTAACTGATGGAATGATGGTTTTCCTCTTCCCCATCCCCACTGCACTGCCACTCTAACAAGGGATGTAGGAGGATTATGAAATGATGCACCTGAGAATGTTCTTTGCAGTGACTCAAAAGCTCCTACCTTCTCATATTTAGCAAAGCCACCCATGACAGCTGGATCAACAATTCCATTCAGAAGCATGGAAAGTGGATTAATAGGGAGGTTCTCATCATTCTGGTACTGGTTAATCATCATCAAAATCTTTTCATTTGTCATGGACATAGTCTCAATAGCATTCTCTAAAGGACTAATTGTGCACTGTAAAGGAACAAAACACTTCTAAGGTTCATACAGATATAAACAGGCCTTTTTGGTTTTATAAAATTCACGTACATGAACAACAGTTCTGCAAGTCACAAACCCACACAGGCTTTTCAATTCTCAAACTATAAATCAGGCATAAGAGATATCGATCCTGTATTGAGCAGTAGAAAGATTAAATGTAAATAATAATGGGTTTGTATGTATAAAAAGAAGTAACTTGTTGATAATTTTGCAGAAGCCTTGTTATTAATTTTGCAAAGTGATTTGTACATGAGGATTCAACAGCTGCAAGCTGGATGTGCCCTGAGCTCGTTAATACTCACGTGGGATATGGAGACCACCTCAAACCAGCGCAGGATTCCTGGAAGTTTGTAGGCTGTAACAAATGATGTCCTCTCAATCCACATAGACTATAAAAAACATGGCAGGAGAAAATGATACTTCAGGATTGAAACTTTAATCTCTTCTGCCTTCTGAGATGTCAGAGTGAAATGGATGTAGATGGAAAACATATGCCTATTTTTGCATAAAAAGACATTGCAAACTAAATCTAGAATAGCAACTTAAAAAAATAATTCTGATTTCAGATTAGGTCATCTTCAGGCACAAAGCCTGTGCAAAGCAAGGGAAAAAGAAAATTACCCATGAATCTTTTAGTCTGTATTCCGATTTTTGCCATTGCAGATAGAATGGCTGTCATTGAGTGACCTGCTCTTGCCTCTACCCAGATTATATTTCCTCTCTCCACATTCAAAAGGTATTTCTGCAATTAAAAGCAGTAATAGCCCAATAACAACGTGCCAGCATTCTGACTTTGGTTTGGTTCCTCTCATTTTTCTTTTCTGAACAAGACTGGCTTTTGGTATTTTAGAATAGTTTGGAATAGCCACTGCTGCTCCTTATTTAAATATCAGCTCATTGGAATTGCCAGTACTGAAAGACCCATAACAGATGTAATTAAGACACTCCAGCTGTCCCAATTTCCTCCTTTTTGAAGGAAACATGGATCTCATCTATTGTCCTCAGCAATGAAAACATCAACAATTTAGTTCTTGTAAAACCATTTCAAGGTACATTTATAAATGGGCCCAAAACTCTCCAGTTTGCAAAGGAAGCCAAGGTGCATCCTGAGTCTTGACAACACATTCTGGGATGTCAGGGTAGAGTTTGTGTCTGAAGTGTTGATTTAACAGCAGGTGGGAAGCTCTTACAAGCAAGTCTTGACTTTGCTAATCAGCACACACCTAACAGAAATTGTACATTTTGGAAAGAAATGGCTTTTCCCAGCTTTTCCCAGCTTTAGGCTTCTATAGGCTGCTTTTCAAAACAAACCATAAAATACCAGATACCTGTAAAATGAAAACACAGACACCACATTTTTATACTTAACACTGAAAAGTAATTTATGGTGGTGTAGATTTTTTAGAATATTTGAAGAGTGAAGGCCATTCCATCTTTAAGAATGGGAGTAAAAATGACAAAGGCAATTCTCTCAGCAGTCAGGATTTCACAGGACTGATGAAAGCAGACAACACTCACCTCATTGCCCAGCTGGCAGCTGATGGAAGTGTTGCAAAAGTATTTGGTATTTATTTACATGTCACCTTGTTTCCTAATGAAAATCTGTACCATCAAACATGCTGAATATGTTTAAGTGCACAATGAATGTGTTTAAGTGCACAATGTTTACCTGCAGCTGGAACAGTGATGTATAATTAAGCACACAGGGGTCGTGCTGAAATAGAGAAGGTTTTTTTTGAACCAGATCTTAAAGTTAAGCTGTCTATAATGACTAATCTGAGCCTAAGAAAGAAGCTAGGATCAAAATTCAGTTAGTTACCAGAACTACATCCATCACCTTGTCGTTAATTTACTTACAGCAAATTCATTTTCAGGGTCAACAGATCCTTTTCTGACTGGTCTTGAATAGTGGAACCTCTGCACGTTGTTTGACTTATAAAAGCTGAAAGATTTTTAAATTTATATTGTAAAATACAGAAACCAGAAATTAATGGGTCTTGTTATCACAGAGAAATATTTCATTTTGAGTAGTTGAGTTTTTAATTAAAAGTAAATTTACTGCTCAGAAAAAAAGGATTTTACTGGAAACTCAGGAGGCAGCTACTTTATCTATAAATCAGGGTCAACACACAGTATTTTACAAGTATTAAACTTCAGCTTGTGACTGGGTGTATTTCCCAGGTATAAAAATTCCAGAACTTCCAGATTAATGTTCAAATCTACAGGAGGACCAGAAGAGATTTTTCCTCTCTTGCTGGGCCACATGCCCTGCTTGCCAGCTTTATCCTGGTTTAGGAGAGGAGTCTCTTTCATTCTGACTGACTGAGCAGAGCAGGGATTTTCACCTGGAGTGGAACATGGCACATGACAAAGCAGTTTAATCTTGTCCAGAAATCCTGCTCAAAATGCTGAACAACATTCAACAAATTAAACAGCTGAAGCCATGAATAAGGATTTCTTGAGATAGATAATAGAATGTATAGAAGTGCTTGTAGAGGGCTACACCAACAAGTAAAAAAAAAAATAAAATAAAAAAAAAATAATAAATGTAGAATAATAATAATAATATAATGTAGAATAATAATAATGTAATTTAGAATATGAATGTATAATAATAATAATAATAACAATAACAATAATAATAATAGTAAGTAAAGAATCCTTTGCAAATTCATGTTATGGTCTATTCTATTGAGCTAATGTTTCATTTTCCATCATCATGAGCACATCTTTCCACTAAATTTGCACCACTTGGCTTTTAGCACTGGAACTGCAGAGTTTTGGCTAAGCATTTTGCTGTCCACAGAAAAATCTCTCCTTTGTGTTTTTAGTATTTGTTTTAAAGATCAATTAAATTTAAACCCTTGCTAAATAAAAGCTAATTTTGCAGAAAAAAAAAATAAATCTCAGAAATCTCTTCCAGTAAAACTGAACCATGTTTTGAAAGCCCAGAAAAACAAATGGAAACATCCGAGTTAAGCAAACCATGGTATGTTAGTTCATTGGAAATGATGATTTCTGAGCCAAACTGCTAAGAATTTCTTCATCAGTAAAGAAAAGTAACTGGAAAATACTGCCATACTGTGTCAGATCCCTTTATGCAGTTCCATCTGAAAGGACAGATATTTTGAAGCTCTTTGATAGAATAAATGCATTGTTACCACGTAATGTAACAAACAATTAAATGCCCAATAAAGTAAACTCATAAAAGTAAATCTTTAAGCCCAGATGTAATCTGCAGTTTGGTTGAATTCTGCAGCTGAGACAAACCATTACAAAATCTCCCCTGTGAGCAGAGATTGTACTTTACATGGAACACTTTGCTACATAAACTGGAGCAGTTTGAAGTGTGTCTGTCTCTACACCGAAATCTGCTCCAACAGGACCACATTTATAATCTGCCTTCAAGTTACTGATTTTAAAATGAATCAAGTCGAAATTAGAACAACGATTTTTGGGGTTGGGTTGTTTTTTGGTCTGTGTTTATTTGTTTATTTTAAAGTCCTGTCACACAAAACTTGTGCTTGTATCTGCTTTATTTACTTTGGTGTATGTGGGGAGGTGATTCATATTTTTCCACTCTGAGTCAGTTGCTGCTTCAGTTAAGATTCCACAGAGAGAACTGCACACCAAGGGCACAACTGGTTTGGAAGCAGCTCTTGGTCAGTCTGGTCTCAAAATACTTTGGTCAATTAATTTCCTTTATTCCTTTACAAAACCCATACTGCATAGCACCAGCAGAAACCATTCTGCCACCGTGTATTCTGCACTGGACCAGACAAGATACAACAAGATCTTATCATCCAAGAGCCTTCATTCAACCACCCTCACACTGCCAGTCCCCTCCAAGAGCCCTCTCTCCACCCCTTGTCTGAGAAGCTGTGTTGAGAACTCAGTAACTTCCACACAAAGCACAGATTCCACCTCCCTGCCCTGCATCCATGAGTTATTTCTTCAGTGGCAGATGGGTGCAGGCTCTTTCATGGAATTCCTGGGGATATCCAGGACAGATTGAGGATGGAGCTCTGAGCAAAGTCCCTGTGGCCTGTGAAGGTCCCTTCCCTCACAAACTGTTCTCTGATTCTGTGAATACCTAAGTCAGTAAATAAGGACAACAAAAACTCCAAGATTCATTGGCAAATGACTGAATTCACAAAGTAATTGTCAGTTCAGGAGTATGGACTGATTTCATTATACTGTCTACTACAGAAATTCACTTACTTTATTATTTGATCAGGCACTGCCTTATTTTTGAATCTAGGCTGCTCCTCTAGGACTGGCTGCACTGTAAAACATTGGATATCTGAAATTGTGAAAGTTAAGGGCATGTTATTAACTATTAATATGAAATACCATAGGCTGCAGGAGAAATAAAAATAATAATAGTAATAAAAAAAGACATTTTCTGAGGAAAAATCTGAAGTGTTCAGGGTTTCATTTCTGGAGTTCCCTTGGCCAAAAAAGGAAAAATCTGCCAGTAGTAACCAGTGAAGACATATTAATTCTGAACTGCATATTTTTATTATTTCCTGAGCTTGAATATCTGCAGCTGAATTTATCACACTGACTCATTCATTAAATTTTTAAGCTTAGGCAACTTACAAAAATAACATCAACCACATCTGATGTTAACAGTTTCACTGTGTAGCTTTAGGCATGCATAAAGTCATGATGGTTAACATTTCATTTTGAAATCTGTAACTGAACAGCCCTTTTACTTGAGATTTCCTTTTTCTATAGAAGAGCTGTTTTAAAATCTGAATACTGCAAGTAAATATATCACATCCTTACATATTTCAGTGTGTTTGAAAGTCATGCCCTCTGGTCATATCCTTTTGCAGAATTGCAGAAGTAATGCCTATCTCCTGTTCCTTGCAAATAGATGAGCAAATTCTACCTTAAGGACTGAAGCATGTGTTCTCCAAAAAAAAATTAATTAGTTAAGAGGCAAGACAGACTTGGGAGAGCCTGGCTTTCAAGCTTAATGTACTGTTTTAGACAAGCCTGTAATAATCCCACTAAAGTCCCAACGGTGTGAAAAGAAACTATTCCATTTCTCCTCCAGGAAGTTCCACCAGAAAATTCTCAAGAGTCTGTGAAGTGTTACAACACTACCTTGAAATTTAATAATGGAAAATCAGCTTGCAAAAACAAATGTCTGATCCAATGAGGTGATCTCGTATCTGCTCAGTCAGTAATGACTCAAATCAGAAGAAAAAGATAATCAGAGTTATTCTAACCAAGAAAAATTGAGGCCATTCTAAAAGTTAACAACATTTGTAAGTTAATTTTCCTGAGAAAACTTCTGAGGGACCTGAGACGTGCCAAGAAATGGAGGTGACACTGAAGTGTGGTGCCAGTCAGAGCACTCAGCTCAAGGAAGACATGAATTTAATATCAAGACACAACAGCTATGAATTTGAGGTAACAGAAAATTTGCTGCTTTAAACTGTGTCTCTTCAAGTGTGTGACACTTGGTTTTGCCATTTGAAGAAAATAAAGTTAAAGCATGTATGAACTACAATGAATTTTCTCCCCTGAAGGGCCGTCAAGCCCTAGCACAGCCTGCCCAGGGAAGTGGTTGAGTCACCGTCCCTGGAGGGGTTTCAAAGACATGCAGATGTGGCACTTGGGAACATGGGTGAACAAGTTTAAAGGCTGGACTCAAAGGTTTTTTCCAACCCAAATGATTCTATGACTAATGAAACAGACAGACTCCTTAGAACTGCCAGAAAAACAGGAGCTCTCTTAGGAACAAACCAGAAAAGACATGGAGGACGTGCAAACTGCAGACTGAGCTGCCACGTCAGTAAACTTTCAACCTTCTCAGGAAATTCTGGTTTCACACAGATAAACTCATGCTAAGAACAAATCTTCCCAACCCTCCTTCCCTCTCCAATCCCCCACGTGTCTGAGGATACGTTGACCAGGAGAGTTCCTCACATCCTCTCCGGGCGCTGCAGTCGTGTTCATCTTCTCAGCACTGGGGAACTGGCTCATCAGCTGGGCCTGGAAATCCTCCCTCCTCTCATACTCCTTGCCACGGTAGATGAACACTTTGTTCTGCAAGGAATGAGGAGTTACTGCCTGGCCAGGAGTTGCATTTTCATGGTGTTTGGTGCAAAGACGCAGCAGGGTTCTGGTTTTGGAATGGATGTTTCTGTTTTCTGAGTATTAATCAGCTCTAAAACCAAACACCCTCTTGACCAAGTACTGGAAAGCAGCTCTGACTCTCCAGAGACTCTGCACTCAAAGTTTTGTTATTCAGAAACAATAACTCTGGTTTAACACCCACCTATCATTTCACTGTTTTCCCACTGTTCTCAAGGCAGCTTTGGCCTTTGAACTTGGGAAGTAAAGACTCCCATTGCTTTCCAAGAGTGAAAAAAGCCTCCCTATTAATTGTTGTATGTAACAGAGGGTTTTAGTAGTAAGAAATATAAAATATTTAGGTTATTTGTATGCTCTGAAGTCATGCACTACTGTGGTTAAAACAATGACCTTTTAAAAAACTACAGTACAGTCCAGTTGTGCACCACTTCCTAAGTTTGTCAGGTTTCTTTGTAAAACCAGACCCTTTGGAGTCTGGATTTCCCTCATGGTAGTGAAAACCAGAGAAAAGTAAAGAAAAGAGAGTAGATTCAGCATATTTGAATAAAACCAGTTCAAACTTACCACAGTTGTCCTAAAGTAGGGACTGTTGCTATTCAGGAAAAAAAACTTAGAGGAGTACAATGAACATATCAGCTCAAAGCATATTAGAGGTAAAAAACAGGAATCTGGACATTAATCATGAGGAAAACAGAAGAAGAATGAAAGTAAATGAAAAAGTAAGAATTAATCAGGTTTACCCTTAGAAATGTTGGGAATCCTTGGCCATAATATCCAACAGCAAAATAGTCTGGTTTAGGCCTCAGAATTTTCATGATGTTTTCATAGAACTTTGCTTGCTGGATCTGAAAGCAAAACCAACTGTAATTACTTGTGTTTGGGGGTTTTATCTGTGCATTTTTAACCTCTACTACACATGCAAGAGCTGATGAGCTACAGCAATAATCAGTTTTCACACAGGACGCTGCAGGGGGACATTAAACATTTTACATTTATATGCAAATATAATGCACAGCAAAATGGGCTTCAGTGTTAATATTTGACCTCAGAATTGGGCTTACCCTTCACTTAGGAGAAAAGCAAACACCAAAGTCATCCTGGCCACTGATAACATTACTGAAATAATACATTTGGAAAAAGTCCCTGCCTCAAATGTTTCCCGAGGTATGGGATCAACTCCAATTTTTACTGTAGACTCTTATTAAGGATACAAACCATGTAAAGGGCTTAGAACAAGTTCATCCATAAAATACCAAGTGTCATCAAGGTGTTATATCTGTGAGATCTGCACTGCAACTTAAACTGGCAAAAATCTCCTTTAATTCATGATAAAAACAGAACAGAAGAAGCTTTCTTAATACACAGCACCATTCCAGAACATCATGTTTTGATTCCCACAGCTGTTTTGGGGTTTTTTTTGAGGAGGATTCAGGGATATCTATTGAATGAACCCTAAACATCTGTTAAAAATCATACAAACATTAAATATTGGGAGTGGAAAAAACCACATTTGTGGGGGGTGGGATCCTTTTTGGATTAATTCAATTTTAATGAAAACAAATAACTGAATATTTTGTTTTCCTACAAAATTTTCCTTCTATCCTTTGGACCTAGTTCTAATTCATTATGCTGTAATACTTCCACAGTCCCAATTAGGACAGAATTATTCAGGCTTGTCAAGATCCACGCTGCTAAAATTGAAGGAAAAATTTATTGGGAAAAGTTCATCCAGGTGTTCTTTCTACCCTAGGGCAGTACAGAAGCTTCAAAACATGGCCTTTAAATTTCCCTAGGTGAGAACATGTTTATTTCATCTACAGACATTTCAAAATACCTCAATAAACAGATGTTCATGCAACTTTAGCCAACAGTTATTTATGAACCTTTACCACTGGATTGCTGCAGTAAAACAGGAACTCTTCAACAAATGAATTAAAAATCAATTTTAGACCATAAGCTAAAAGGCAGCTCTGCTGTTTGATAGCTGAAAAGCACTAATTTCTGTGACTGCAATAATTTGAAGATCTGTATATAGTCTTACCAAGTTTTGACTTAGAAGTTCGTAGTCAAAAACCTCCTTTTCATATTGCTCTGCAAGTTCTTTACATAAAGATATGGCTTCTTCCCACATCTGCAATGCAACCACACGTTCAAAAAGTAAATCCAGTACCAACAAACAAGTTTTCAATGCATCAGAGTTTAACTGCAGTTTTATTGATTATGCTGTCTTTAAAGTGCAGTCATTTATTAACTGCACATTTAGAGTGGAAGACTCAGGGCAATCATAAACTTAAGGAAAGCAGATTAATGTTAAAAAATAAAAGTGTTTTATGATTCATTACAGTAAGGAATAAGTAAACCTACTTTATTATTAGAGTAACATTTAAAAAAAAAAAATCATCTAACCTTTCAGATACATTAAAGAAAAAGAAAGATTAAATCACAGAGGTGATGACATTCAGAACATACCCCAAGCACAGAGCAGTTTATGAGGGGACTGACACCTGCCTGTCCTTAAAACACACACCATTTAACAAAATATTCTGCAGCATCCATAATCACAGGGAGCCTTGTCTATGAGAGCTCTCCTCCTCAGCTAAATAACTACAAGTCTTAAATTTCCACTTGCCCAGAGTAGCAGCTTTGTCCTTTCCACACAACAGCTGCCTGTGACAATGAGTGGCACTGAAAGACCAGGACTGCTTTTCTCATCTGCTGTGGGCAGTTCACAAAAGTGGATTTAAAGCAGGAAAAAGCTCCCTCTCCTGAGAATATTTCTCACATTCTGGCTCCTCAGCTATTCAGAAAGAAAGGACAGTGGTGTCCCTGAGCAGCACCTGGCACTGGCAGTCACACATCAGGCTGTTCTCTCGTGCTGCCAGGTGCTCTTTGGCCAGGTGCTCCTGACCCTGAGCCCTTGGCCCTGGGCTGAGCCTGAGTGCTGGGGGCTGCAGAGCAGGACCTGGGAGGGTTTTGTTCTCCTGGGCCAGTGGGTGGGCACTGCTGCACTGCAGTTACTGCAGATGCCAACAGAAAACCTGAGAAGCTGAAGCTGAAGCTTTCTACCTTGTGAATTATAGGAAGAGCTTCTTTTGCACGAAGTAGTAAAGAACTGCCTTCCCCCTTTATACCTCTGGCTATGTCTGAACAAGACATAATGACTTAAAGGTCATATTGGGTCATGGGATTCATTATGTGGCACTGCAGAGTTTCTTCCTGCTTTCTAGTCCTTTGCTTTATTTCCAAAATTCTCAGCTCTAATTCCATTGCACTGACAGGTAATTTTATTAACTTTTTTTTTGTCTTAAATTGAACTAAACTGAGGTAGTGAGCATCAATCTACTACATTTTAAGTTTAGGATATAATTCTCAGTCCTGTCTGAAATAAATATGTCTATTTTGAACCATCTGGATTTTTTGAGATAAGGGCTGAGTGGTTTAGAAATGGAATCTGTGTAGTCCATGCTCTTTTCTTTGTAAGGGAAAGAAGATTCACCATATTTTATTGTGTTTCATGGTGCCTGACAGATGCTCGTGACGATGTGCTGAGACATTAGCCCTCTTTCTCTGCGAATGAGGTCATGGAAACAACATATTCCTATGGAATGGATGTGCTCTGGGAATAAGCCTCCAGGACACAATTTTTGCTTGACCCACATTTCAAAGCAGCTTTTCCTCACAAATGTTTTATACAGGGCACATTCATTAAACACGAGTACTCAGAGTAGCGCAGCAGAGAGGTTTGGAGGGGAAGAACTCTCCAGACCTACCTTTCCTTTGTCAAAGTATTCTATGATCTTTTCATATAAATTCTCTTTCAGGTGTCTGTAGGTCTGTGAGCACTGGAACTCTGTTGACATAACTTGGGGTGCACATGGCTCATCCGACCACTGAGGATGAGAACACATCAAAAAGAATTTTCCAGTTCAATGTTCCACATCAAAGTTCCCCCTCCCACGAGGTCTGGTCCCCTGGGCTCTTCTAAGTGTTTTGTTCCCAAGTCTTTTTTACCCATCCACAGACAAAGTGGGAAAGGTGCAGTGATTGCTTTCACTGCCTCTTCAGACAAATAGTGTATTTCATGTGATAACCAGCACTAGGCAGAATATTTAAAAAAATATTATAAAATGTTATGCCTGCCCATCCTTGCCCCACTTACAAATTTTATATAAAAATCCACATAAGAAAATGAGGTCTTTTTTTCAGTCCTATCATCTTGACTGACTTGAGTTATATTTTTTGTATTAAAATATTTCATATACTGTTATCTTTGTCTATACCAAACAGACAATATATTTTATATTTGTATGATCACAGAAAATCAAAATGAAGTTTAAGCAGGATAGCAAAAATTTATATAGTTCTGCACTAAAGTAAATTCCATAAGAAATATCAGATTTTTGCAGAAGAACATTTAAATTTGGAATGTGTCCTTTTAGTGGAAATTGATCTTACTGCCCATTTTAAGTGATACCGTCTGTTACATTGATAATGAACAATAGTTATTGTGAAAGATAATTAATTACCAGCTACTAAAGCAAGCCAACTTGGTTATGTAATCCATTATATTTAAATTAAAAATTAGATCTCCCTTTGTGATAGCTGGAACTGTGTTTAATTTTCATAACTGTTATGTTTAGGATAGTAAGAAATTACCAAAATGAAAACTACACTTGTACACAATGTTCTCACTGGAAAGAAAACTATTTTTCTACCATATTTGGTTTCAGCAGTATATGGCTTTTAATCACCTATTGAAAATATAACTTCAACAGTTAATTTTGTATGACCTACTGCAGTATTTCTAACAAGAATCTTGAATACCCTTGTGGAAAATAACTCAGAGATTAAGACATTCACTTAAGAATATCAAATTGAAATTTGCAAAAGCTTAATTATATATTGAGTTTAGAAAATCTAACCTTCAGGAGCCACGTGTGGAGTAGAAGGGTATATGCTGCTTCTGTGTAATTCTCACAATCTAAATGAAGATCTCGCAATTTATACAAATACCTGATAGAGGAAACAGCAAGGATTAGACTGGAGACTGACACGACTGGAATATTGAGTGTCAAAATGTTGCAGATACCAGGAAACTCCGTGGATGTCACACTGTGACTCCCCAAAGAGTCTTCAAGGACACCAACAGGGGTTGAAGCTCTGGTTGGTTGTTCCCACTTTGCTGTGTTCTTTTTCTGTGCTGAAACTTTGTGCTCCAGAGGAGGAAGAGCCATCCTCCTCCAGGGAGCTGCAGTCAGCTCCTCCTCAGAGAGGAGGAATTGCTGCACTCCAGGTCCAAGGGAGACCTCTGAGCCCAATATCCCTGCAGGGTGCCTCAGTTTCCTTGGCCTGCAGCACCTCTCGCTTGCAGGCACACGTTCTTCATCTACACAGAGGCAACCACAGCAGGTAACAGGAGGAAGCAGAAAGGAGAAAATACCAGCCCAGAAAGGCAGAGCAGTCCCTGTCCAAGGCAGGAGCTGTTGGGGACAGAAGAGCTGTTCTCTGGCGAATGTTCTCCTTGATCCCTATGGCAGCGTTGCTGCTTCCAGCACGGTCACTGCCCACCACGGGGCTCAAGCTGCATCTACAGCAGCCAGGGAGAAAACTGCATCCCTTCCTCTAACTCATACCAGGAGTTTTGAGCCACAGGGGCTCTGACAGCTTGCTGTGGCAGTCCAAGGCACTCCCATCCCCAGCTGCCAGCCCAACAGAAAGTTTTCCCCTCAGCAATGCCCGCAGAGGGAGCGTTGTTCCCCCCGCCGCTCCCACTCACAGCTCCAGGGTGAGCTCTGAATCACCTCCAGGGCTCATTTCAGCTGGGACTCTGGGCTTTATTCTGCAGATCTTGCAGGAGAGGACAGGCAGGAAACAGAGCTTTTGAAGCAGCAAGATCTGCTGCAGCCCACATGCAGAACTCTTGGAGAGTGCAAGAAGCCATGGCACACCTGCAGGAATTTGCCATTGGAGACAGGAAGAAGCCATGGCACATCTGCAGGAATTTACCATTGGAGACAGGAAGAGGCCATGGCATATCTACAGGAATTTGCCATTGGAGACAGGAAGAAGCCATGGCACATCTGCAGGAATTTACCTGTGTAGCTGCAGTCCCCACAGAAAATGCCTCAGCTGTAACCCTGCCCATGGAGTGTTGCTTATTGAAGGAGACTCAGCAGACTGGGCCATTCCACAAAACCAGAATGTTTTTTCTGCCATCCTAAATGTGTGATACACCCTCCCTGAAACCCCAAATCTATCAGCACTTTCTTAATTTTTAACTATAGACAATGAATGTTGAGTAATTTGATCAACTAAAAGTTAATTCTTGTGGAAAGAAATGCTGCTGCTGAATACATAGCACAGATTCCCAGTTGCTGAAGGCTAAGCTAACAACAGAGTGAGAATGCAGATGAGGCCAGGGCTGCCACAGAGCCATTTGGGATGGTAAAGTAAAAATAAATACAGAAATCCAAGCACAACAATAAAACCAGAACTCACAAAACAATATTAAATGCCCTCTCCAAAAGAGATCCAATAGAATGGTTAACATACCTGATGTACATCTCTTCACGGTTAATGTTCTTGTAGAAATTCTAGGGACACAAATATTTAAAATTACCTCCTAATGTCCTTTAATAAAATGCTATATATATGTATACATAGACTGAGGTTTTGCTTTTCTTGGTAGTTAGAAAGCATAGAAAGCATGAAAAGTAGATTATTTACAGACTATCTGAAGTTTAAACCTGGACCTACTTCTTCAATTAATATTTTTATTAGTTATAGGTATGGTTTTATACATACATATATTTCTCCTAGTTCATAATAGGATCATTACTGAAGCTTTTTCTATTGGAGAAGAGGAAAATATGGTAATCCAAATGCATTTACAGAATAAAACATATGCTCCAGCTACACTTGGTGGAAGCTGGTATGTATTGAAGCAGATGTAGTTATGGAGCATTGTTGTGCAATACCTCAAAAGGGACCAGTTCCAGGAATAAAGCTCATTTTTTGTCACCATAACATGTTTGCAGGAATGCATATTGCTAAGGCTTTGCAAAATGTATGACAAGAATGGTCTCTTGAGGAGCTGCAGAAATTGGACAGTGATTACTGAGGAACAGAGTGTAATATTTAAAGGTGGCAGAGGTTCCTCCTCAGCTGTGAGGAATTTCCTGGAGGGAGAATCTCTCTATGTGATATCCTCATTACAAAACAGGAATAGAAAAGAGGACAGAGTGGCCTAGGACAAGGTCAGAGCCTCAGACCTCTTGGCACCCAACTGCAAAGGTGCCTTGCAGCTTTCCTGCCCACACTGAAAAGTCTAACTATTGAAGCAGCAAGTGGGTCAGCTCCTCATCACAGCTTGATTCTGTCAGGAACCCATTGTCCCATTAAGTCTGCCAATAGGCAGAGGTACATGAGCAGCAAACTTCATTATTTATCCACAGAATCCAAGTGGATGAAGGATACAAACCAAGTGGCAAATGGGTGAGCGCTGCTTTCAGACTTGCTCATATATCTGTGCAAAGGGGTACAAAAACCTCTTACCCCAGAGATTAAATCACTAGAGAACATTGTCACCCACTCCTGCCCCCAGGAAGATTTACCTTCATGTTTAATAAATGGGCTCTAATGCCCTCCTCTCCCCAGAATCCAGGAGAGAACGTACCAGCAGGTTCACGGTGCAGCTCATGCGGTTGTCCTTGTTCTCGTCGCTCATCACAGCACGATAATCCAGCAGCCTCTCCAGGAGCCCTTTCACCAGGCTCACAAAGCTTTCCACCAGGCTGGAAATGCCAGGGTGCTGCCTGGCACACTCTGTAAGGCTGCAAATACAGAAATATTGGTACAGTGCTAATGGCAAATACTGAATTAGGCCTAAGTCAGCTGCAGAATGCACTGGAGATTCCCTCTGTGAGTTGGTAATTTAGATATTCAGATGACAGATGGCATATAAATAAAAAGGAAAACAAATAAAAGAAACATTTACTTTTCCTGTCTGAAAACAATTTTGAATTCAAGGATGTGGCCAAAGCTTCAGGACAGATAAATCTGCTTCTGCTATCACAAAGTCAAGTCTGAAATATCACACTATTGCAATAAACTTTGCACCTTCCTTTCCTCAGCATAAAACACAAAAATGCTTTCCCCTTCTCTTTTTGCTCTTACACGTGAGTAAAAGTTCAAATGAACAAAAATTACAATTTTAGCTCAAAAAAGACATCACCAGAGTAATTTTACTTTGAGAAATAAGCAAAAACAATCAACTTTCTGCAGACTGAAAAGAGCAGCTTGATCTCTTTTGATAAAAATACAGGAAAGGGAAATTTATATTTTGGCATCATCAGTTTCAATTTACATTAGCAAAACATTAGAATATATTCTTTCTCAAAAGTGCTGAAATGATTTAGGAGTAGAGATTTCACTTTACTGTCTGAGCTTTATAACATTTAACTGTTTAAACATCATTAACTGATTACCTGCATCTCGTTAAGGAGTATTTTCTTTCTTTGCTTATGAGAAATTATTTCTTTCTTTGCTTTTCTTTTGTTTCCTCTACTTAACATTCTGGTTTTCCATTGGGATGTCTCTGACAAGCTGCATTTTTTATGTATAATATATATTTATATACGCACATACATACATATATATATTTTCACATATATAATTATAGATACAAGCATTGGGTCAGGCACAGATACAGTTAATTTTCCCCAAGGCAGTCCTGCTTTGTGTTGGTAGCTGGGAATGTTCTGACCTCTTAGTGCTCAATTATCAATTGAGATCTACATCATTGTTTTCCAGACAGCAGGTAAAAAAAATTAATTATTAATAATCATTAGGCACAATATTTTTTTAAACTCTAATTAAAAAATATACTGTTTTAATTAACAGCAAAACAATTTTTTTTACTTCTCATAATTATTTGAACTTTCTTCAGAAAATACATATTCATATTGGCTTCAGTTGCAAAGAAATCCTCAAAGCTCTGGCCTAGAATGGAAACTCTGCAGAATACCCAGGAATAAAGTTCCAACTCAAGGAAAATAAAAGCAATATCTAAAGTTTATTCCTTGGATTATGCAGCTCCAGTGGAGTCCTGACACAGATGGAATGTATATGTGGATTTCTGAAAGAACATTTATATTTTCTATGGTAGGAGGGGCAGAGGCCAGCAGATAAACCAAAAATACTCCAATGGCTCTTGTCTGACTGGTCTGAAAGTGAAATATTTAAATCAAAAACTGACACATGGCTTATAAAATACACTGTAAACAGAATGGAAACACTAAAGGGGCTGAAGAGCTGACAAGTGACAGAAAAGGCTGGAGCACATTAAAAGATGTTTGTGGGAAAGAAAGTAAGAAAGCCTCAGAAGCACATAGGAGTCTGGAATATTATACAGGAACATGGTGTTATTTTACAGCTACAAGTAGCAGAAACAGTGTGAGATGCTAATGAAGGAAGTACAGCCACTATTCAAGTGACAATTATGGATTTCTGCCACAGGTTCCCTTGGAGTAACAGCAAACAAGGCTGTGAATGTTCCCTGACTGCACAATGAACACCAAGACATCACATTTCTTCCCAATACAAGCAGAAAAACATTGACATAAACCACAAGCTATTGCTGGGTCTCACCCAAATACATACATAACTCCAGTCACTAAAGAAAGGTGAACCAGAGGCCACATAAAGAACTACAAAAAGAACAGGGGAGAAGAATTCCTGTCTCTTGAGGCAAGATTCAAAAAGTTGTATTGCTCAGCTTTATACCTTAATCCCAATAAAAAGGATCACAAAACTTCAGAAGATTTTTTTACCCCCAGGAGGGAGCAAGAAACCTTTGAATTTTTAAACAGAGTTTGAAAAAAATAGAAAATTTTAAATAAAAAAAAATATTTGCAATAAAGCTGGAAAAAAAACAACTGCATAGCATGGGGAACTGGAAAGCTGCCAAATGCCATTTCCTGTTGTGCCTGTATAGGAACTAAAACATGCCAGAACTCATTTTCTGAGCCTGAGGACAAGTGGAATGGCACAAATTGTGTTCATGGAGCTGCACTGATTCTCCTGCATCTCCCCAGGCAGGGCAGCTTTGTCTACTCTGCCTGTTGAGAACAACCTCTCACCTGTCCCACATCCCCTGGGCACTGCCTGGGACAGGTCACCACCCCTCATGGGCCACACTCACATTCAGGTCTAGAGACAAATACAAGGCAGTGCTTAATTAAACTTCTGAATGTGTTTAGTTCATTATTGTGGGCATGGAGAAATTCCCAGCAAACAGCAGCATGGGCAATGTTGGTTGCAGAGGTGAGCAGAGACACAGCAGACACTGAGTGATGCTGAATATCTGCCTTCAGGTGGTACCTGGAACTGTGCAGGAGTGCAGTTCTAGGAGATCAGCTGATGAAAAATGAACAAATGAATAAATGAGGAGGCAAATTTAACTGGGTCTCCTTCCAGCTGGAACAGGGATTTGGGGACAGAGGCTTGGAATCCCTGCTATGAAAGGTGTAAATGTAGGAAGGCTTGAACCAAACCAAGAGAACAGGTCCTACCAGGCAGGTCACAGCCTCTGCTTCAACACTCCATCTACAGGAGCCATTCAACAAAATCTGGAGATAAGATGAATTGTCATCTTTAGAAATGTGGAAACTTTGAACTTGAGGCTTTCTAGAAAGTGGGACAGTACCGAGGGGAAAAGGCAGATTTGTCAGAGCGACAAGGGGGCCTTGCAAAGGCAGGAGATGAAAAGCTCTGCACTGTGTTTGATGACACTCCTTGACTGCACTGCTGAAAGATGGGCTTTAACTGGATAGTGCCACTTTCCAAGAAAAGCACTGGAATGAAAGAGCAAAGTGCAAACAAGGCAAGCAAATAATGTTACACAGCTCAGAAAGAGTGAACTTCAAAGGGTCACATACACAAGATCTGAGGAAAGTTTTGCTTTTTGCATAGATAAAGTCTCAGTTTGAACACTCTCTCCAGCTTTAAGGCAATGTAGTGTTTCAAACCAGATGGAGACATTGTAGGAATGTCCAGAAAACATTCTGTATGATAAACTAAAATACTGGGGTTGTTTACCCTCAGGGAAATCCTGAAGGAAACTAGACAGAAACATTCAAATTTGATAAAAGCTGCTGAAAAAAGAAACAGAATAAATCACTCTTTATGTCCCCTGTGTGTGTACCCAAAGCTTTCATGGTTCATCTGATGAGAGATGTGACTTTGCAAAGACTGCTACCCCTACCCTGAGATACAACCCACACAGGGTAGCACGATTTGAGGAAGTAAAACATGACATCACAAAGCCTTATTTAAATTCAGACTTGTCTGAATAATCTCTTGGAGACCAATCTAGACATGTAAAAATGCAGGTTAGGTATAAATTCTTCATAATTTTCCTGAAGCACAGAGCAATGAAAATCAACCAGGAAAATAATTTCAATGAACAAAACTGCAAAGCAAACCAGGTGTAGTGAAGCATTATGGTATTTCCAGTCCCTTCATGAAAAAGTTGCTAAGATTCTATTTCAGGCAAGGTTACCAACCTGAGAAATGGGAGAAATAAGACAGAAACACATCCTGAAGGCATTTGTTCTATTTATTCTCATGCACTACTTACATGGACTCAAACAACTGCATGTAGTGTTCATCCCCTCGTCCTCCTTCCACCTCATGATCCAATTTCAAAATGATTTCATTTTCAAACTAATAAAGAAAGAAAAATCAAAACACTGAGCAGCTATCCAGAGGTCAACACACTTCAACATGGCATCAAAAATGTACCTTTGTATAATTATGCCACATATTCCCAAAGGTTAAATTCTTGGCTATATTCTGGTCTGGGCTTTTAGCAGGGCTGAAAGCCTGGACACAGATTTTCACAAAGCTGCCCCTGCACTGGGCAGGTGAGACATGAGCTCAGAGTCTGTTGTAGCTCTAGACAGTCTTTGTCCTGATGCAAACAACTGCACCCTGTTCAGAAGGTAGGAAAGATCTACCTCAGGGTTCTTGACAAGCCATTAACACATCAAGAGGCACAGGGAGAGCATTAGTGGAGATCTACACTGAAATAAAGCTCAGTTGCTTTACACAGATCTAATTATTAAAACCACTGTAAAAATGACAGAATTCATTACTGTGCTAATGCAGCAAGTTTTCACCTTCTTTGATACAAAATTTCACACAGTTGTCAGTACATGAATAATTCTGTTTCTCCCTGGAGTGTTTCTGTGTAATTGAGAGTTTTGGCAGGCTGGGATCCAGATCATCCCAATCAGAGAACTGGAAGCCTCTCATGGTACAAAGAATTGCTGTAGTATTTCAGATGTGGCACTTCCAGATAACTGCAATGCAAAATATTTCACCTTATTTCAATATATCCTCATCAAAACATTCAGCTCTGAGCTGAAGCCAAGCCAGGGCTACACAGAGGAAATCAGTCCTTCCTCTTAGAGCTCCAAGCAGGTCACACATCTCTTCAGATGTTCTTTTAGAATTTCTTCAGTTTTAAAGAACATGACATTCTAAATTAAAATATGTTACTAGATGTACTTCCTTCAAGTAGGTCATGATTCAAACTCTCCACCCAGAAAAATGATTCATCATTTTTCAAGAACAAAAGGCTGAACTTTCCCGTCTTCCCTCCAGTGTCCAGCCCTGATCTATTGGTCACCCTGATCCTGCCAGCCACTCTCAAGGCAGAAATTAAAGTGGCTGCTGCTTCTTTCAAGGAGCTTTGAAACAGCATCTTGAGCAGCCAAACTTCTCCACTGCTCACACCAAGAGCAAAACCTGGGCTCAGAGCAGTGGCAGTGCAGGCACAGCCTGCTCTGGAAAGGGGCAGGGAGGAAGGAGCCATTCCCACCTCTTTGTTACTCACAGGTTTTGCTGCTCCAATATTAATTCTTTCTCTGTAATTAGAATACAAATGGAAGATTGTCTGTTGAACAGTACATGCTATACTAATATTAGAGAATAAAGAGCTATCATTGAAAAATAGCTTAACAGAAAAAAGTGAAATTGCTCTGTCTCATCCTGGCTGAAATAGAAGTTTAAAGGGCTCTGAATTCATTTTTATGTGCAAGCAGGATGTGTATTAGTATTTAATGTGGGTAACACAGGTGCATGGCAGTTTGAGAACAAGGAAATATTGAGCAAAAACATCCAATCCAGCCATTTTCTGTGGGCTTACTGCAGTAAGACAAATCTGTGAATATAGTGCAGGTCGAGCACCAGGTAAATCCACCTCTTAAATCCTTCCTAGTACTTATTCAGCAGGTAGAGAATTGATTACTTCTCAAAGAGGCAATAATTTCACATTCCTGGACCTGAACAAAAAAACTCTTCCTAAGCATCTTTCCTGCAGTTTCTCAACAAGCTGCAAGAAGAGAGAAAATCAGTTGCTTGGATCAAAACAAAATAAAAAAGTTGGCAGAAATATGGAATAAAGTTTTAATGGTTCTGTGCAACAAAATTAAGCCCTAGGAAGTGTTTCTCCTCACTTAAACAGAGTGTGTCTAATTGTCACTGGCACCAATTTAGCTTTAAACCCACCTGCTTCTCTAATAGATCCAAGGAATCTCCCCAGTTCTGAGCACACCTCCATACCAAAGCACAAAGCACATCCACATTTTCCACGTGGATCTCTCTGAAGCCCCAGGCTGCACAAACTCAGCCTCTGCTGCTGAGATCACACCTGAAACCCTCACACACAACCAGATTTGAAGAGTTGAGAGAAAGAAGTGTGGCTGTTTAGAGCAGGTAAATCTCCTGTGCCAGGAGAGCTCTCTGAGGACACCCCAGTCACTCTCAGCCAGCTGTGAGAGCTCAGAAGCACAGGACTCTGCCCCAGAACCAGGGTCTGTCCCCTGGCACAGAGTGTGCAAAGCCAAGCACACAGCAGCAGCCAGCACTGATTTCTGACACAGCCCCACAGCAGCCAGGAAAGGAAAGCAAACACAGAAAACTTCCCCAGATGGCTCCAGCAATTGGCAGAACCCACGAGAGACACTAAACTGAAAATACCAAACACAAACAGAATGATTTATTTGAACAAAAATATAAACACAGATGAATTAATCTTTCCTAAGCCAAGTTAAATCCGCAATGCAACTCAAATCCATGTTTATTTAAATGATATTTTCATTTACTCTGCAAAGAGCTAATTTTCCTTGTTTGTTTATTTGTTTATTTGTTTTTTTAAGCAAGCATTTTCTAACTCCTGGCCTGAGATCACAGTTAGAACAAGCAGGATGAGGTTGCTCACTTGATGGTGTGCCTTCCTTTGGGAAGTCTTAATAAAATGCACAACATGATCTTTCAGGGAAAGGAAAGGGTTATCAGCATCTGGAGGACTTTTTTAACCCTGTGTGTCCAACACAAGAGCAATGAGCTTGTCCCACATAAGCAATGAGCTTCTCTTTTTATTTGAAGGAGGAAGGGATCCATTTACAGGACTGAGTCTCTCCACAGACACTGAGATGAATAAATTGGCTTTCCAAGATTCCCAGCTCTCTGAGCTCATGACAGGCAGAGCCTCAATAGCTAAAATTAGTAGATATTAATGGCTCCCTCTCTACATCTTCAATTAGAGTTAAAATTAAGAGTTTATGTAACACTGCTCTGGGTGAATGGAAATTACATGTGCAAAGGAGAAGAAAGGATTGCAAGAAAATATCATGGTGTCCTACACCTACATACAGATTCCAAACCATTAAATAAATTTGTAGAGCAATTCATTCTTGAGACAACCACAGGTGGAATTTTTTTTTCCCTGGGATGAGACGATTTCCTAGAAATAGCTAAATAAAATAAAATTCTTGGTTGATAAATTTAAATGACTTTATATCCTTACTGCCTGTATGTTGTGTGCACACAGCAGGAACAGCCCCCAACCCCAGCACATCCCCTGTACCCCCAGAGCACAGCCCTGTCCCAGCACAGCACCAGGACATGTTAACTGAGACAGGAATTCTGGGAAAGGTTATTAAATCATGTGGGAGGTACCAGACAGGCTCTGGTTCCTGTGCTGGTACAGGCTCAGCTCGTAAAGATGTTTCTGCTTGTGCTTTTTCCCCCCTCTTCTCTCATTAGAGAAGATTAGATTAGAAATAAATTATTTCTTTTTAGAGTTCCACAAAATTATGTTTTAAGTGAATGTCATTCTAGGCTCCTGAGTGCCCCAGGCACTCTTGAAATAACATGTTGTCATTCTCAAAATTTTATATTAAAGCTTAAAAAAACACCCTTTATATTACTAAATGTCAATTTGCAAATGAAAATTGCCCACTACCAAATCCTGGAGTTTATGTGTTTGTGCATCCAATAATTATCCATTCATATTACTTATTTTCTCTTTTAAATTGAGGTGGTAACAATTTTAAAACATAAAACTTAATGTGCCTTTCCTTTAAAATAAGTATTTTAAAAAACTTATCAGAGTGGCTAAACTTACAGAGGCAAGTTTTTTTAATCTTAATTACCTCATCCATAGCAAAGGAGGACAAACCCCAAGATTCTTGATGAGCAAATGATCACAATTCCTAAAGCAGAACATTAGAGTCCAATGAGACTCAGCTGCTCAATTATGAGATAGATTTTGCACCATCTGATGAAAACTCCCCCTTTTCCTTAAGCTGCAATAAACCCAATGTCCTTGTTCCTTGGCACTGTAAAATACCACCTGAAACTTATTTTTATGGCAGGAGAAGTGATTCAGTGGGCACTGGAGTGCCTGGCCTCTCCCAGGCTGCTGCTCCTGGTGTCAGGCAGAATGACTGATGAGTTTTCAGGATTCCTGGGCTCTACAGAACTGTGTCTCTCCCAAGAGATGAGGTATAAGCCATGAGCAGGAAAGCATTTTTAAGAAGGCAAATATGGGACTATCAGGACATAGAGGGAACAGATGCACAGAAACAAAGTGGTTTTTAATCTTGGTCTTGAACCAAAAGCTTTGCACTGTGGAATACAGACCAAAATGGAAATTCCATCTGCTCATTTGTTCCACACTTCATTGACACAGAAATGCCCCAAATGATTTAAAGTATTAAACATAGCTGGGTATACGAGATATTTATATTTACATGTGCCTAAAATGATGCCTTTTTGTTTGTCATTTTCCCTTACACAGACTGTTCTGAATTAATTATCTGTGTAACTACAAAGCTGAATATCCAGTGTATAATTTACTGTGGGAGGCAGTGTGCAAACACAGAACAAGGTGAGTCCATGCCCAAAGAGCTCAAGAGAATGGAGATGTCAGACAGGGATGGATACTCCACTGCCCAGGCAGACACAGGGAGCACTGGCAGGAAATTTAGATTACAATTTCTATTCCATCAATGAAAAATATTTCACAGTAGTGACTTAAAAATTCTCTTTCCTTTTCAAAATGACTGCAGAAAACACTCCAGGAATTTCATTTCTTCACAGTGATTATTTTTTCTCACATTAACAGTTTAGAAAAGTTATCTGATAAGAATTTCCTGATAATTTTCCTGATAAATCTGATAACATATAATTAACTATTCACTGCTACTCCTGTCAGGTTCTCTGTACTAAAACCTGGAAGTTTTAGCTTACCAATATCGTTGCCACAAGGAAGGGGAATAAGGAAATACTTAGATTATAGAGGATCCCTAGAGGTCATTTAATTCTATCTCCTACGTAATGAAGGGCTGACTTCAATGTAAATCTTGCTGCTCAAAACCTTTTCCAGTAAAATCCTGAAAACTTGGATTAAAATCCTGTGATCTCCTCTTTGCTGTTCCATTTGTTGCTGTCATTGCAACAAGTTTTACCTAAGTCACTCTGGAGTTCCTACACTTGCTGTTTTCTTTGGTTCTTAATATTTGGGATTTCACTTTGTGCAAGCAGAAAAGCTCACTCCACAAACATTCACCAGAAATACTGAGCACATGACATTTAAATGCATTTTCAAGCAGAGCACTTGTAATTACCTTTTTGAATTCTCCTGTCCTCTGATATTCACACAGCATCATGTCAAAGAAAATTGGGATCGTGGCTTTTCGTAGCTCAACTTCTGGGATAAGAGTCATTTCCAAGATGGGCCCAACCATCCCAGGAATAAAGCAAATTTTATTCTGGCCTGAAACAAAACCAAAAACTGAATATTTGAGGAGCAAACCAAATAATTTTAGGAAGACACCTAGGAGTTGCAATTATTTAAAGTAACATTTAAGCTATTTGTGTTGGCCAAATCTTGCAACTCAGTCACTTGGTTTCTTCTCAAAAGCTGGGGGCATGTGAATGGATACTGTCTCCTTCTAAGGTGCTAGAATGCAGTGCCAGGAACAAGCAGGAATGCCAGAGGAGTTGATATTTTCAGTGAAGAATTTGATTTTTCAGTTTTTGACATCTCCTTATAAATATTTAGAGTAGAAAGTAATAAATTAGCCTAAGAACCTCCCAAATACTAACAGCAGGAGAGCACAACACGGTGATGTAACATGGAGTAACATTTCTACAAAGGACAAAAACTATTACTGGTTTTCCAAAAATTTCCAGAATCAGGAGCAGTAACAGAAATACCATCCACAGAACTCAGCTGCTAAACCCACACAGAATTATCTCTCTTATCAGAATTAATTCAGTGCTGCCTGAAGCTTGGAGGAGACAAAAAAATTCTCAGCAACAAATGTGAGACTTGTTCCAAACTGAGGAGTGCTCTGAGTCTGATGCTCCTCTCTGATTTGTGCCATGTGAATTTTCAGTGCCAATGCCATGCAAAAATTTTCCAAGATAAAACAAATATTCTATCTAAGTTCAGTTAATAAGAGATGATCCCAAAGGAATTAATGAGAAACTCTCAAAGGAGGAGCAGCAGAACCTGGCTGGATGAGAAATGTAAAAACTTTTTTGGAATTTTAATCCAAATGGATTCCAAATTTGAGTCTCCAATTTGCTGAATTGTAGGTTCAGGCTGAGCAGTAACTTTCTCAGGGAAAAGTCATCCAGTGTCAATCCTACAAAAAAGGGTTCTGAGATCTGAGTTCAGTCATGTTTGAAATCTGAGAGAAGGTTGTGAGTTCTCTTTTAAATACAAACCTGGCAGTAATCCAACTGTATCTTATGTTGGCTGCTTAATCACAGGAGTGAAAACATATTTTAAGTTCAAATAGCAGAAATATTTACAAAAGCACTTCATGACAGATTTTTTCAATGGAACAAACATTATGTGACAGATTCAGTTGCAGTGAAGCTCAAGTTTGCTACTCACCAAGTTTGTACCACATGTCACGGATAGCAAAGCCAATTAAACGTCTCATATCTCCATATCTGGGAGGAGAGGAATAGGAAAGGTATTTTTATCATTACCTTTTTTATCATTTTACTAAAAAAATTAAGATATTAGCTAAAGGATATATTTTGCTTACTTGTTCTGGATTTTGTTGTATTTTGCATGGGAAAAGTTTTCTAGCTGTAGTGAATCTTGAGTAATAAAAGCCACAGCCAAATGAAAATAGTTGTTCCACAGCTGTAAATTGAATATAAGGAAATTATAATAATTTTGAGGAAAGCAGGAATAATATTAAATGATGCATAATGCAGAATAATTTATGAAACCAAATGATGCAAGCAATATGAGATTTTTATATTATGCAGAGATGTACATCATTAGTATTATGCAATTAGCAGAAAAGCAAGAAAGATGAATTTTAATAACCACTACTACACATTTGCTCTTAATAACAGAGCAGCTGAATAAATATTGCTAAAAAAAGATTCACATGAGATTCATTAGCCAACAACATTAAACCCTGAACCAAAGCAGGACTGGGGGAACACGTTACATGGTGGTGGATCTTAAACTGGAGCTAAAGGCACCGATGTAATTACACTGCATTTGAGCACCACTTCAAAAAGGCATCTCCTGCCTCCTCTTTGGATCCTAATTCAACCATTGTATGAAATTCCAGTGTAATTTGTGAAGAGCTCTCCACATGAAAGAAGGACAAAATACATCCCTAAGTAACAGCTGATAGTAATGAGTCTGTACTTGAGTAGACAAAAAGCCTCTGTGCTTACAGTGCACAACCCTCCATTTCTGAAAGCAAACTATCTGTTCCACACTTTTCACACACTAGAAATGGGAAGGGAAAAGAGAAACTTCCCTAGGAAACACAAATTTAAGGAAGGAAATACAATTTTCAGAAGCTTTTAGACAGTCAGCAGCAGCTTTAAACACTTAAAAATGCAGCTGTAGCTAACAGCAGTGCTAGGGCTCAGCCAGAGAGCAGAAGGGAATGGGAAATGTATTCAGTGGTGATTCAAAGGATGGAACAAAACATGGGACAGAGCTCTTCATTTTGGATGGTGCTATACAAGCCTGGGTTGGGAACCCACACTAAACAGCCTGGAAACAAAATGTTCCCTCAAAACTTAAGTGGCTTCTGTCCTTTGTAGCCTGGAAAACTCTGGTGTGCAAACAACCAGGAAAAACAGATCCCAACCCACAAAACCACACCCAGAACCACAGACATTTCCCATAATAAATACAATTCTCAAACCTCCTCTATAACTTGTAGGTGATCCTGCTGTTAATTTATGTTAATTTAAATGATATTAATTTATCTGCCCAGCAGAGCTGCTCCTTCCAAAGCCCTTGGAGGGCTCTGTGTGTGCCTGAGCGAGCAGAGCTGGCCCTGCTGCACACACAGCTCAATTCTGCAGCCAATTCAGAGCCTTGCTCTCATGACAAATGTTGGTTATGCCCTGAAAGGCCTCTTTTACTCTCTCCCCAAATATTTTAAGAGATTATTTTGAGCAGTGTGGAGCTCTCAGCCCCTTGAGAAGCCGTGTTTATTGATGTGCAGGGCACACACTCTGTATGTGTCAATTATAGCAGTGAAATGGAAAATTTCTCAAATTGTTCTAGACTGTGGGGAGAAAACTGAAAGCTTATTCCTAAATGGTCTCTTATTTAATTTAAAAGCTCCAAGTTCAGTGCCACCTTTGTCAGAGACACACCCTAAAGACTCAATCTCCTTATTTATAAAATACTTGTCCCTCCATCCTCAGAGTGCCCCAAAATGGCTGAAAAAATGGGATCCTTTCCCTTTCAATACCATATTTAAATTAAGGACTCACAAGATTTTAAGCACTGAAACTAACTTTAAAACTCTATGAGACAAAGTAATCTCTCTCTAAAGTAAAATAGAATGGAAACAGATTTAAAAAATGCAAAAATTATTCTTATGAGACATAAGAATAATTTTTGTTTTGTTTTCTCTTATCCCCACAGTAACACTCCAAGGTGTTTTGGACATCTGTCGAATTGGAAAATGGGGAATTTATTTAGAAGGAAATTTCCAGTCATCTCACAAAGAAGATATTTGGTAGTTATCCTAAAAATTCACCCAGGAGTAAAGGCTGCAGCCTCCTCCTTCACACTCCTCTGAAAGCTGATATTTTCTAGTGGAAGGATCAAATATGAACTTGAAACTCTGAAATTTTATAATTTTCAAATGTGCAATATTATATATAATAATAAAAATATAACATTTTAATATTTCCAGTACAATTAATTCTAGCTAAATTTCCCAGTGGTTTCATTCCCTATTAACCTCTGCATTGTTTCTGCAATATTTGTCACTGTCTTACATAGATTTTTGCAGTGTGTATTTTTCCCACTGAGGGTTTTGATTTTGGGGTTTCTAAAAGAAGATTTTAACATAAAAATTTGCATAATTCTGTTTGTGATGTTGAAATATATTTCATTACTGCTGAGTTATTAATGGAGGATAGCTCATGCAAGAAGGGTAGGAAAACACAAAAAATAAGCATTTTCTTTCAGATCAGACTGACATTAGATTTTGGACTATGCCTTTTATAATAAATTTCTGAGGATAGGTGATTAATATATGAATTATAATCGCTGTAACAGCACAGATGTAATAATCCTTTCTAATGCCCTGTAAATGTAGTGCTAATGGAGGGAAGGGAGGGGGGAGCAGGAATCAGTAACGCTGCATTTCCAGAGCAGAGGCTCTACAGCAGCTGTGCCCAGCACAACAAAATGTTGGGTTTGTTCTCTGCCTGCCCTGAAGGTGCCAGAGCTGCCATCCCCAACCAGTGACATTCCCAGAGAATCCTGCACAAAATCCATGGGAAATCCAGAGGCACCAAGGGTGGGTGGGTTCCTTCCCTGCATGGAAACTCCTCCTGCAGGACTCGAAACCAAGGGTGATGGAGCCAGGGGGGTGACAGTGACAGCAGAGTGCAGATGCTCTGTCCTGGACAGAGGAGACACCTTGCAATGCCACCAGCTGCCAACAGGAACAGAAGTGTCCTGGGATCATCCTATTTACCACAGATGACATCTCAGCCAGCTTTTGAGGATGCCATGAATGCACTGCATGAGTACAGAAAATCACACAGCTTTTGTTACAATTAAACCAAAGACACCAGGGTGACTTTCAGGGAACACTTTTTCAAAAATATATTCCACAATTTTAAAGATTTTTTTTTGTTTGTTAAGCCTCTTCTGAAAAGCCCATCTCAACTCCTGCACCCTAAATCCAGAATTTACCCCTTTTGATGAGCAGCTGTCCTGCTGCTCTCCAATAGCCCAGCTGCAAAGCAGTGGTCTGCACATGGTGTCCAATCTTCACATTTGAAATTGCAAATCCATAAAGAGCTGTTGATATGAACCAGCAAAAAATGCAACATCTTTTAAATCTGGATGTTTTGCCAAAGGCTGAATTTCCCTTGTCTTTAGCAGGAGAAGCTGATAATGAACCCCACACCTCCAGAGAAAAGGGAACATCAAAGGCAGCCCACAACAAATCCTCTTACAACTGCCCAGCCTGGTCCTGACAGGGGCACCGATGAGTGGAGGTGGTGAGGACACTGGCTGCCTCAGACAGCTCTGCAATCAGCTAAGGGAATCCTTGGGAATAGTATTTTGAAGAATATTGAGAACAAAGAAACAAAACAGATGGAAAAGAGAAAAATAAGCAATTTGTTATCACGCTGATAAGACTTTTTATTGACATGAAGTGCAACCAAGTAGTGAAATGAGCAGTAGGACCTTGATTGTCATGGTCTTCAGGGGAAAGTCTAACCTCAGACCTGCTTGCCTTTTTTTCTTGTGTGCTATCAATATATCCTTATATTCTCTCCACAGGGTCATTCTGAATACAGACTCTTAAGCTAGAATACTTTCCACAGTTGCAAGCCTTCAGACCTTTCCTTGCAAGCTCAGAACCTGGAAGGACACCTGCCAGCTCAGCTGCTCCTGCTCCACACGCCAAGGCAAGAGCTGCTACACTGCTTCTGACAGGTGAACTGCTGAATTCATTCCTCAGAATCCTGGAGTGAGCAAATATTCCCTGCCTTTCTAGATAATATTTCTGTTTCAATATTTAACATAATCTCTTTATATCTAACATAAATGCAAGAAAATAACTTGTTTCAAATCCAGAGACATGAATAGAATAGAAACTGCTTAATATTGAGGGGTTTTACCTATGCCAATAATTCCTGCTGAAATTCCAGATTTCTGTGCATTAAATCCTCATGTTCCAGTTTATGTTCAGCACTGAAGAATGCAGAGTCATGCATTATGCAAGATTCTGTCCCTGTTTGTACTGTAGGCACCATGAATATTGGGAGCTCTCCTTCACTCCTACTTCATGGGTTATTTTTGGTCAATCACTTAATGAAATTTCACTCTTTTCTCTCCTAGAAAATTATTTCCTCTGGAGCTAACAGCTTTGTTTTATCAGCACAACAGTAAATATTCCATAACAGAAGCCTTCCAGGCAGAGCTGGTTTTACTGTGCTAAGTTTTGCTGCGTGCTGACTCTGGGGAATCTCTGCAGGACACAACCTCTGAGTGCCACTGCCGTACTGAACCCATCCCTTGTGCACTCTGTGCAAACCCAGGAAAAAACCAAACCAAGGAAAACCACCCCCTCACCCAGCAGGCACAAAACCTCAGATATCAGATGATTTTTTCACCTCCAAGAGCAAAGGGCCTGCTGTGGCCCTTGCTGCCTGCCCCGTGCGATGACAGCCTCGGTGTCAGAGTTCTGGGATTAGGGAAGGGCTCCCTACCAAAATGGGACAGTGAATCTGAGTGATGACAATGCCAAGGCAGGAAATTTAACAGCTCTTCACTGCTGTGCTGGGCAGGGGGTTGGGATTTTTCTATCCAACAGTCTCAGCACTGAACCTATGGCTTGAACCTTAAGGCAGTGCTGAGTTCTAAACCTAAGGACTGGACCCCCTCTTGATCAGACACAGAATATCCTTCCTCAGGCCCTAAATGGAAACACCTCTTTCCTTTCTACCTGAATAAATAAAAAAAGCAATTTGCTTTGCAAACCAGAAAGAAACCTTTTTTTCCCCATTTAACAAGCTCAACCAGAGCTGCAAAAAATTTCTTCATTTTGTTTCTATAGATTTAAACCACACTTTTTTTAGATGCTCAATTGCTTCACAGTTGACTTGTTTTGTTTGCTTTGGTTGTCTACTACTTATTGCCATGCAACCACTCAGCCAAGTGAAAATCCTCAGATCTATTTCCCTGTGCTTTATTTAGCTTTTCAAATTTTTCTTTTAATTAAGACTTTGCTTCAGCTCTTAATAATCTGATCTGAAAACACTGTGCTACAAACAGCAAAAGTCACGCACTTGTTTACACAGAACTTAAAAAGTGTGTCATCTTTTTATTTTAAATAACACTTTGACTGATTTGCATCTCTGCTGTCCCCATTCAGCTCCTCCTGCACCTGAGGGTTGGGATGTGTGGGGCTGCCTTTGCTCCTGGGCTGGAGATGGGAATGAACAGCCTGTGTGATTATCAGGCTGCAGCTCTTAACAAACATGAAAGCTACACTCTTCCAAATTTTCTCTCAAACCAAAATAGAAAAATCAAGTTTCTTTGTTCCATTCTCAATTTTTGATAGGAATGTAAATAAAAATAGAAATACAGCTACACAGCAGCTATTCTGTAAGGTCAATTATTTTATAAAATATGGGAGTTTCTCATCTACTTTGAGTTAACCACTGCTCAGCTTTGCCTACAGCCAAGATATATTAATACAAATATATATATATATATAGATATATAGATATATACTGTGGGAAATCAAATTTAAATTTATAATTAATGCTATTAGACAATGTGCTTTGCACTGTTCAGACCTATTTTACTCCAGTAGCAACTTTTTGAATAGGTATATTTAGGAAACTCTTGGAAGGTTTGCAGAGCTTTTATTCATGAAAGAAAAGTAAGGTAACACCTTGATTTGTACTTTAAAGTCTCTTATGAAGACTATAAGGGTGTTACAATTCTTTATAGGGCACCACTTATTTACTATAACATTGTTTACCTTACTCAGAGCCTCCAGATATTTGACAAGTCATGAATAAAAGAGCATTAATGCATCCCCTTGAACTACAAGGTGCAGTGTTGAACTACAGCATCCCTGGTTGTTTGATAACACTTTGGAAGGCACAGAATTGCCACAGGAAAGAGCTGAAATAAAGGCTCCAGATCAAACTGCTGCTTTCATGTTTGCAAAAGGCACTGTACACCTTAATAAAACTTGGACAGATCCAGTCTTTATAGGCTGTGTGGTTTTGGTATCCTGCAGATGGTGATGTGTTTCAGGCCTTTGTTATCTGCTTTTAAAAATTACTGACACATTGTGCAGTAAAAAGGGATCAAGTGCTGCAGAAACAATAGGTTATAAATTGCTCGTTAATAGAGCCTAAGACAGATTATATCATAAATATGTCAAAGGCCTGAGAGTTTCCAACAGGGATATTTACTAAAAAAATATATTTACGTCTGTTGGAAGAAACATTTTTCATTGTGATTCAAAAATCTTAATTAACATTACATGTGTACACCTTTTTATAATCCCACCTTTTGAAGGTAAAATGAAATTTTTAATGAAATAAAGCAGGAAAAAGCTCTACATTTCCTACTTGAGGTCACTGTAACTGTGTGTAAATCTTTTACCTTTCTTTTCACTACTGTCTTTCAAACTTCCTGTGGCTCCTCTGCAGCTCTTTGGGACTGAGGGGTTTTGTGTTGAGGACCAAGAGACCAATTCCCAAATAGTTTTTAGCACAAGTGGAATCATTTAAAACAGATTGAAAGCTGTGAGATGAACCATAAAATATAAAGCCCTGAACTTTATGCAAAAGGTGAAACAGAATAACTTCACACACCATGATCAGGCAGCACTTAGTGACGAATCCTGAATCTAAAAGTATATTTACATTTTAATACCAATTTAATGAATGTGAAAATAACAGATATTTTCATCTTTATCTAAAGGAAGCCAAACATAGTAAAATGCATAATGAAATAATTCACTTGAATCATTCACAGAATGATATTGAACAAACAAAAAAACCCCAACTACTCCTAATTAAAAGTTATGACAGAAAGAACTAATAAAAATAAATAGATGAAGATAGACTTGTCAGGGAAGACTACAAGTGAAAAATAAATTCTAAGTGCTAAATACTCTAGGAATCAGCAAAGTTAAGCTCTTTCTGTCCTACATCCCTAGCACTGACATGGTAAAGGCTCCATGTGTTATGTCTGAGATTGATTTTCTGAACTCACTTAGCTGGCTAAGAAAAAAACCATATTTTTCTGCTTGCTAGTCCTGAGCAGAGTTAGAGAAGAAAATACCCTGGTTGGGTGCCTTATCATAAATAATGAAAGCCCAGTTCTGATGTCACATGTAAGAGGGTCCAATCCTGCCCCACTCAAATGCACAGCCCATCTGGTACTGTAAATATCAGAACCAGCAGGGCTCTGGCAGATGTGTTAAAAACCCTAAATACTTACTTGGACTTCAAAATCCATGTTCTCCAAAAATTTCTGGTTCATTGTCTCTGCAAATTTGTTGATGGCTCTCAAGAAGACTCTAAAGAAAAGAAAAAGAGAAAGCAGTGTTACAGATAAACAAATGTAACCTCTGGCAATCAATACCCACTGGGTGTGATACTGCTGGGAGCACATTTGGCACTGAGCACTCTGGGAGCCTCACACATGAGCACAGGAAGTGACAACCTGTACAGTGGCACAGGATTGATGGTGTTACCCATAAAAATATTAATACAATTGTCAAAAAGTTTCTCCACCTCTGCTGGAAAAGTCAGACAATAGAATTTTGTTTCCCCTGCTGCATACTCTGCTGCATTCCTGAGAAAACAGAGTAATTCTTTCAAATCCGATGCCACCTTCTGCCAAACCCGGATCATTCACAAGGGTGGCATCACCTCTTCTCGGGGTTTGATGGCTCAAACAGCTCCTGTGCTCACATCATTAATTAGGAGCTGCCACTTCAAAGATATAAAATGCAGCTTTCAGCTTCCTTACAGGTGGGGAGGGCAGGACAGCACCTCTGCCCACCTTCCTCCCTGGGAACAGAACCCAGGTGGATTATGCACACATTCCAAAGAGTGAAAATACACATTAGTTTATGATTATTATACCTTATTACATTATTATATATTTAATATTAATATTAAAATATTATACAGTTACTTCTTCCAAGAGTAAGAGCACAAACATTACTCCTGCAGCCTGAAAAGCAGCACCTATTTAAGCTGTTGATTAATGCAGCATGTTTAAGTCATGTTTCTAAAGCTAATTGCTTTGTCTGACTTCCCAGGACATTCGTAAAACAAAAATCAGTTGAATCTTTAAATATTTATAAAGTTTATTTTAATAATTCAGTTGTTTTCAAAATTGAAAATTGACTGAAAGTGATCATTTGCCTTTGTTTCATAGGTAATTTTTTAAAACCTATTAAGTGGAAATATTTCTATGGAAAACACTGTAGGGGCAAAGAGAAAGATGAACCCAAGGGAAAACCAATCCTAACTGCTCAAATATAATGATTGGCTGTCAACTAGATATTCCCAGGCAGGAAAAAAATAATCTAATAGTTATAACAGCCAGGTCCAGAAATCCCCACCATCTCAGTGATTAGCAACATCAGAGAAAGCAATAATTCATTAATTAGGATTATCAGGAAAAGATTAAGACACAGCAGGATATCCATATGTTACTGTCAAAAGAACACTGTGTCCTTGTGCTGGATTCTCTGTGGCGTTCTGGTGTCCCATCTCAAAAGGACAAACAAATAGAAAAAGAGAGAAGAGAGAAGAAAACAAACAAATATTTGTGACACAGAAATGATCTGTTCAGGAACACTGACAGAGGAGGGAGGTGACAGGATCTATAAAATCCAAAGTACTGTGGAGATGAGAGACTGAGCGCTCACAGCTGCTCAGGGGAGCACCAGAGAGCCCTGAACACAACCAGGATGTGCAGCCAAAAGAAGCAAACCCAGTGTCCTGGGGTGACTTTGTGATGCCTGTATCCCAAATCACCTTGTTTATGGTACATATTAAGTTCTGCACCTTTAGGACTGGTTCTGAGAGCAAAGGGGGGAAGAAGAAGCCGCAGTTTGTGTTGAGGAAGAGCCCTCACTGCCCCACATGCTGCTCTGGCCTGTGCTGTCTGCAGCACGGACAGACAGCGGGACACAGCTCTCATATGCTCTTAGCTGCTTTTTAGCTAGCTGAGGCAGACAAGTTCCCTGAACTGATTTTTTTTTCCTTTTTCTTGGATCTGTTCAAACCTGCTCTGGACTGCAAACCCAGCCAAACCCCGGGAGCTCACGGCTGTGGCCACCGGGGCCTGGGCCTGGGCCCTTTGCAGTGCTGGAGGGACTGACACGAGACTGAGCGAGCTGAGCTACACCCATGGAAAGGACTTCTCTGGATTTAACATCTCTTCAAACAGCATGAGGTTTTATTGTTTAACATTATTCAATTTCTGTTAAATAAACAGTTTTTTTCCCACTTTTCTCCAAGGAAATCTTTTTCCCAAACCAGCTGAGGGGGGCCCGCTTGAATTTGTTTTCTAGAGGGACCCAGTTTGGAGGTTTTCTCCCAAATTTGCCCTGAACCCAGGTTCTGTATTGATCTTGTTCAATTCTGCAGCTCATTGCTATGGGATGCTGAGAATGTCTGAATTTTGTACTGGCTCAGAAGTGATCAGACACATCAAAGACTAAATTGAAGGGAGGACAATTAAATGCCATTGGTCACTGGAGGCTGGTAGAACACAGCAAACAAGCTCTGCTGTACATTGGTCCCCTGGCAGCCCTCTGTGAGCCACTGGAGAAACAGAACAGTTGAGAAAAGGAGTTTTAGTCTCATCACAAAAAAATAAAAGATAAATTAGAAGGGATAAGTTCAGCTTCTTAATGAGAGAGGTAAAGCAAAAGTTCAGCTTTTGGCAAGCTTACAATAAGGAATCCCACTTAATTGATGAGCAATCATCCAAAGGAGCTCCCTGCTTCATTAGAGCAGTGACTGGCTGGAGAGAGATCCCTTCTCGTGGGTGAGGCTCTCCAGGAGGAAAATGTTCTTTAGAAAAACCTAAAAAAGAACTTCTTCCCATCTGTGTGACATTCCCCTGTATTGCTGATGGGATCAAGGAAATTCAGTAATTATGCACGTTGTCACATCTTGCCAAGCCCTTTTTGTTGAGGTGACCAGAGGGACGCTGCAGGAGCTGTGGCAGGGGGAGCTAACAGATTTCTGATGGTGCTGTGTCACTTACAGCATCATCCCACACACTCAGCTGAGCTTCCTCCCCGTGGTCCAGGGCATCCTCTGATCTCATCTTCCAGCACTGGCTCAGCTAATCCTGCCAGCTGAATTAAGGGGCTGATTTGTCACAAGCCACGTGGCATCAAATCTCCTCCAGCTCAAGAAAACTAATTTTGCTCAGTGCTATCACTTGCAGGCTGTCAGTGCTCTGCTGAACACCTTGTGCACTCTCACAGGGCTGCCCTGTGCCCCCACTGCCATTTCCCAAGCTTTGCCACCTTGATGTGATCAACTCCTAAATGTGATTCCTGCTGAAAGCTGTCCCATGCTGCCCACAAGCAAATAAACACATTTTTCCCTAACGCTCCACTCACATGGGGACATTTATCTCCTCCAAGCTGCCTGATACTTGACACAAACAGTTTAAGATGCTGCAAAAAAAGGGGATTCTAGGAGAATGATTTATTTTAGGCAGCACAAAACCCCACACAGCTTGGCAGAATCAAGACAGGTTATTTGTGTCATCATCATCATCATTATTCTACTTCCAAACAGGAATTTTAGGTCAAGGCTATTTTGGTGTTCACTTTTCTGTAGCTCTGTATTGCTCTAGACCCTTGGATTTACAGTTTATTACTTGCCAACTCACATAAGCAAGTTCTTGAGCTCCAGCTGCTCAGGGAGAACATTTCCCATCACTCAGAGTTTTTGGCTGGAGCAGGAGGGGGTGTCTTCTATTTCTGAGGCTTTTTTAATTCCCAAATTCTGTGCATTTCCACACTGCTCTCACACTATGGCGAAACACATCACCTAAATATCCAGTTTAGGCAGACTCTGGTATAATCTGGTGCTAATAACTTTTCTTGCTATAAAAAAATCCCACACTATTCAACACTTTACTCTTTAAACAAAAATATCATTCAAGACAGAGTAGAAATAATCATAGCTTAAACACACATGAAATTTATTATTGTAAATCTATTTCTTAATATGAATATATTACTAGGTATAATAAAAAATATTGTGAAGATTTGTGGTTTACTTTTAGCCATATAGAAAGACCTCAAGGACACCTAAGAAATACTGGGGTATGTAATGTCCTGTAGAAATCACGGAAAATATTAAAAATATTTACAGGTTTCTATACAATATAATTATATGTAAGCTGTCTTCTGTAAATATCCCTTTCACTCTCAGAAATATTTTTATCTGACAGACTGGAATGACACATTTTTAGGGAGCATGCAATATTTCCAGGCTGTCAAGTTCCAAATATTTTCATGCATTTGTATTTTGCCTAAAGGGTGTATCTATTCCTGTCATTGGGAGTCACTTAGGCAGTAGGTTTGAATGCTATTCCTGGCTCCTGCCAATGCCTCCATCATTTCACTGTCCTGCCTCAGTCTTCACTTTCACCAAAGAAGGGCATTAATTAAGTAGCCACAAGTAAGAAAATAAACAGGTACTTGTAAAACAGTGTGAAATTTTGATTAAAAAAAAAAAGAGAAAATATAATTTTAAACACTAATTTTTAAAGACTTAAATTAAGTTGTTATAATTTCAATTAATTTTAATGAAACAATAACTTTCCTACAGACACTTACTACAGAATTTATTTCTCGTCAGTTTAAATAATTGGGATCTAAAATTGCTGAAATTCCTTTACCCACAATAACCTCAATGATATTTCCTGAGTTTATGAGGATTGATGCTCCTAATGTAGAGCTCATATAAAACTCTTGGGCCTGAAGATTTATGGAAGATCTTCAAAGTCCAAAGTCTCTGGGCCAGATCTGGGTATAAAAATGCAGGGTTTTGGCTTAGGGCAGCAACAAAATTGTCATGGTTCAACTGTTCCTGTTTCCTTTCTCTCTCTGAATTTCCTGCTGCTTCTGCTTTACTTTATTGTATTGTCAGAGACATTTGTTAAAAATTTTGTCCAGAAAGTGAGCCCAAAGAATAGAAACCTGTGTAACTGTACTCAGTTGCACACACTTGGATGTCTGCTCCAAACAAGGGAGAGCAGTACCTTAAGTAACACAGAAATAATTTAAGACAGAAAAACCTGAAAATTTATGTCACTCTAAGACAAACTGGATTGATTTCAAGCTGATTCTCCCTCAAAATAAAACAGAGAGATTGAGATGGAGCAAGGAAAAATTTCTGTATTCATAAACAACATATTAATCAAAATAGGATTTCAAGGTTATTTCTCAGATGATGATTTTGTCTAACAGTAAAATAGGTCTGCATGTTGTCCTTGCTTTTGAAGTGTAATAGGTAATAAACCTAAAATTCAGATTTGCAACTCCCAAGTTATATTTAGCAAGCTAGTTAGAATAGTTACATCAGCTTCTTGCAACATAAAACAGAGGATTTAATAAAACAAACAAACAAACAAACAAACAATATCCCAAAAAAACAAAACCCCAAACAAACAAAACCTTAAATTCACATTGACTGCTCTTATGCTGGCCTTTTTCTGCACCTTGTTCCAAACAAAGAACACTTCTAAGTCCACAGTGTGGTTTTGGGAAAGGTGCATAAATCAGATCCAGCATTAGAAACATTTCCAAAATAATGAACAGACCTTTCCTCAGACTCTTCAGGCGAATTCTTTTAAAGCAGGGCCCAACTGCAGTGAGATGCTCTTCAATGTCTTTTCAGGTTCACATGACTCTAAAATCTGAGAGTTCACTGCTCCCAGTCTGAGATGAGTAACCCAGATACTGAGGTGGAGGCTGAATGAATTCACTCAGGTATTTATGAGCACAAACTCCTGCCTGCTATGGCTCCTCAGGCCGTGACTGCACTGATGTAATGACAGGTGGAAAATAATGAATCAAGTATGAACTTCTACTGGATAATCAGGCACAGGAAATAAGGTTTAAAAGAGTGTATTTCCTGTGTTGTGAAAACTTACTCAAAGAAACCATTAAAATGATGGCATATATGGGTTCTTTTAAGTCACATCTAAAAGCCAGTGAAGGCACAAATGGTTTTTACAATTCAGGACTTCCTCTCACAAACCTTAGGTGGTTTTCCATCACAGAGTTTGGTCAAAAATTCAAGCCAGAAGGAGTTACACCAACTTCAGTGTTTTTTGTAATCCCCCAAACAGATCAATCAGCACTTTCATCAGTGAATCCTCTACTTGAACAGACGAGGAGTGTGAGGGAAGTTCTTGCAAACCCTAGAGGATGTACTGACTGTTAGTTTTAAAGATCTTTTCTGAGTTTGGATAGAAAAAGCTTGGCCATTATGCCAATTCTATGAGATCTGGAGCAGGGAACAGCAGAGCCAAAATAATACTTGTACATAATTTGTATCAATTTAGTATCATCCTCATTAAAGGTTTGCAGACGACACCTGATGGGTATTGTAACATAAGGCAAACACTAGGGAAAAGCAGCTGAAGTCAAATGATTCTCCTGTGGGCTTCTCTTCCTTGTTGTGTGCAGAACTTTTTCCCTTCCTTGTGTGCAGAAAATGCAGAAGAAGGCACATTACAGAATGAGAAGATTCAAAGAGTGGGTCAGACCTAAACCCCAATGCTGCTCATTGTCAAGGACAGAAACAGTGAATGGCAACTATAAACTAATGCTGGAAGGTACAAAATACACAGAAGAGAGACCAGACAAGCAATGAGTGTGACAGACTAAAACACACAGGTACTCCAGGTGAAATAGCAAAAATCTTCACAAAGCAAAAGCAGAAATTATCTCCTAATAACATGGCAATCATTGATTTAGAAATGAAGGGTAATGCAAGATGGAGACAATATTTAAAAACCTTGTGGCTACATGAAACCTAGTTATGAAGAGCACAATAATGGCAACACTTGGGAAAAAATCCACTTCCATGGTAACTGCAAAAAAATGGCCAGTGGCACAAAGAAAGGAGAATAATTTCATCATATTTCTCCCCTGTGTCAACTCAGCTTCGCTACAGACTGAGGAATAATTTCTTGAACCATTCATATTGAATTCTAATGATAAAGCAACTGCCATATTCCTAAATTCTTTTCCAATGTACACCCAGAGTAAAACTAAATAACTGCTTCAAAATGGCTGTGCCCCAGCTGCTCTGCCTCAGTTAGAATATTGGGGCTTCTCTCAATTGTACATTGTGTTTTTCCTTACTAGCATTATTTGAAAAATTGCATTAAACATCTATGCCAAGCATCCAGAATACTTCATGCTATAATGTGTCAGAGTTTTTCTGCCAGCAGCACAATAAACTGCCAGAGAAAGTCAGGAATGTGCAGTGGCTTTGTGCCAGACAAGCCAAATTTCCATGTGAGACCTTGGCCAACGGGCTCTCTGCATGTGGCTTTTCCTTCAGCAGCACCCAAAACATGCTTTAAACACTCTGTAGCTCTCATTTAGGAAGCAAAATACATTTTCAAGTCTGCATATTAGGATCACATTTTATGCCAAACTCCTGGGAATGGGATGTTTTGAATGCTTTAAAGAACTTCATAGCTTGAAAATGAAGCGTAGAAAGAGCTGCCAGAATGGGGTCTAAGTAAATCAGCTTGAGAGGTTTCAATACTTCATTACTTCCAGTAATTTTGCTTATATTGTGACTTTTGTCTCACTTCTGTCTCCTTTTCTTTTCTGTGCATTCCAGACAATTTTTTTGCATAGTAGAAATATTCTGAATTAATGAAAAAATTAGCAATCACATGCTGTCTTTAGTGCTAATCAAGAATGGGAATCAGACACAAAGCTGAAACCCTGTTCTTAAAGATGAATGTAATGTCTTAACACGGTTGTGTCAGGATGTCACACACTAATAAACTCCCACAGCCTTCACTTGTGAAGGAAGTTTGAATTGATATTGCAAAATTACTTCTCCATTCTTCCACTGATTTTCATTGCATTGAACCAGCAGACTATGAATTTTAAAAGAGATGATTATGCAGCAAATACATAATACACCAGCAGAGTTATTTTGTGATGCTTCTGGTAAAAAAAATATGAAAATTAACTGTTCAAAATAATGTTAAATACAAGGAAATTGCATGTATTTTATTTCCTGAAAATCTCTAATTAGATGAAGTTCTGGTCAAAGTTCCTCAGAATGAGGAACACAGAAGGATTGCTCAATTGCACTTACAACTAATGAAAATTATGAGTATTGAATTTTTAGTCTTTTCTGTAGTGACATAGAACAGTTTGTGTGGGTAATCTCTTCAATGTTTTTTACTCATTTGCATATATATTCCACAGAGGGAAAAATTGTTTTAATCCCCAGATGTTTTATTAAAATTAAAATACTTGAAAACATTTTATAACAGGCCACAGAGCAAAGAACCTTAGGGGTTTCTATCTGCAAGTTGAATTTGTATCTAGGAAAGTAACAGTTTATTTCACTAACTTCCTGAGAGCATCAAATTCCCAATCCTTTCTTTCCTTCCTTTCTTTCCTTCCTTTCTTTCCTTCCCTTCCTTCCTTCCCTTCCTTCCCTTCCCTTCCCTTCTCAATTACTACAGGGAGTCTTTACTCTGGCAGTGTGAGCACCCCAGCAGCTGATACCAGGTAAGATGAGGCACTCTGCAGTGGGAGTGGGAATGGGATCTCCCTACACATTTTCTCTCTGCATTTCAGATAAAAGATTAAATAAATGACTGCAGTTAAAACCTTCCAGGCATCCACTCTGCACCATGGCCACGATGGGCAACTGTGTCCCTCACTGAGCAGATTCTCTGCTGCAGCCACCACCTAATGGAGTGTTCAGATTGCTGGTAAACAGATAATTCCATGACACAAGTAACAAAGACATGCAGAGTTAGTGCAGAGTAAACATCTCTGTGCTGGGAGGATGCAGGGTGACATTGGCACGGGCAGAGTCAGGCACCTGCAGCTGGAAGTGAAATTCTCCACAGGAGCAAAGTGCAGCCCACAGGGAAAGCACTGCCTCTGCCTTCACCTTCCTTACCCCATTGCCCCAGGGTCATTTAATTTAATGTCATTTCCCTGATTACAAACACTGCTTTTTGTAGAGACTGAGAAATACAGTGAAGAAACAGAAGAATCTGGATTTAATGGACAGGAGTACAAATTTGAGAACACTGAGGCATTATGTACCAAATACCCCAGCATGGGAAACAATAAAAAAATAAATTTCCCTCTGAAAGGAATTTTATATTAACAGGGAAACTGCATTTCAACAGGGACATTTTTAGTCTCATAACAAAGCCAAACAGTCCAAGGACACATCCTATCACTGTACACAATTAAATCAATGACTAAACAGTAACATTTGTTTGCACTTGTTATAATACCTGATTTATCCTTTTCTGCAAGTGTGCATAAAAGAATATTTTTGTTAGACACTTATACTTGTTGCTTAAAATATTTTTTCATACATTAAAATTACTAAGTTCTGCAATACGCCATAAGCCTGTGTATAAATGTATTCTGCTCCCCTGAAAATTCAAGCCTTTATAAAAACAACGGCATTTCTATAAGAAGATGTTTAAATCAGTCAAAAGTTGCAGAGGAAAACAAGATCAAAGAAGAGAGTTACTTGTATGCAGCAGATCAGCCTTCTAAATTCTGCCTTATTTGCACAAAATAAACCATAACACCATCACCCAACCTTAGTTACATAAATGAATTGGCTTTCAGGGTAAAACTAACCTAAACTATTCATTTGGGGCTTGGTACAGGTTTTTGTTTGTTTATTTTTTAAATATGACAAGATTTATCTCCACCAACAGATAAATGGAAGACTGAGAAGCAGATGAAATATTTTAATTAATTTGAGGTTCTTCTTTCTTTCAGATTGAGTTAATTGAATCACAGAATGATTTGGGTTGGAGGGGCCTTAAAGCTCATTTCATTCCACCCCCTGCCATGGGCAGGGCACCTTCCACTGGGACAGGTGGCTCCAAGCCCTGCCCAACCTGGCCTTCAACATTTATTCCAAGCTTGTATTCAGGACCATGCACACATGTGTGGAAAACAAGCTTTTAGGAGCCACAGAGGCATTCTCTGGTGATCTGTGAAAAGAAAAACTCAAAAATACCCCAACAAAACGCAGGGCTGGAATCCCTACTGTCCTCTCTGTAACAGAAGTTCCAGCAATCTCTTGCTGGGCACCAAAGAGGGATTTATTCTGCCTCCCTTTGCTGCCTGGCCAGGAGCAGGATAACTGGGAGAGCCCACAGCCCTGGCAGGCTGGGATGAGCTGAGGGCCTGGGGATGCAGGTGACACTGATTTGAAGGCAATGAGCTCAATTAATAACAGTGCTCCAAGTGTGAGCTCCATGAGAACCATGTCTGGAGGGTGTTACAAAGCAGTTCATCAGCAAGTAAGCAGCTATTTTTAGTATGTATAATGAAAGAAAATTGACAACAATTCCAGCTCTTTTGCCAAATACCTGCAGTGCTAAACCTTTCAAGTTAGACTTAAAAAGCACTGGGGAAGACTTGACTCTGACAGATGTCTGAAAACACTCAGATACACAGGTAATGAAAACATTTTTTAGAAAAAGCCAAACTAGTGGTGTTAGAAAATACCCTACAGTTTTATCTTGCAGGAGTTTTTTCAGTGAGTAGGATCTGACCTTGAAATGTGCTGGTGAAACCCTGCTTCCATTTATTTTTAAGTACCTCAAAATAGTGTGGGCAAGGTTCAAAAACCAACCCAAATGGACACAGAAACAATCAAAACGCTCACTAAGCCACTTCAGAGTGGGCACCAACCAAACTGACCCTGGCTACTAATTATGATAAGATCAAACAGTTTCAGACTCCCTGTGAGGAATTACCATTTCAAAGCCCAGAAGACAAGGGAAGGGATGTGAGCTCTTTCCCTGTAGTTGCTAACCCTGCTAACTGTTCCTTTTACTCAGCCAATCTGACTCCCCATGCACTTCATGTTGACAATAAAGTACATGAATTTCCTGGGAGAAATTATATCCCTCTAAATTAAAATTATGAACAGCTGAAAGATAAACAGACTATATGGTATTACCTAAACCAGCCAAGCATTTCCCTACAAATGCCATGTACTTAGGAATTACTGCTTTTAATAAGTTAATAGCCAATATCTAAGTGTCATGAGTGGAATAAAGTGCACATACAAGCAGTAGTAACTAATAAGAAGAATGCAGTAAGCAACTTTAATTAGAGCAAAAGTTAATTAAATTCACCATGGAGGATCAGAAAAACAACTCAGATATTATATCCTCACGACCTCAGTGATGATGTTACTGTTCCCTAAAGTGTTCTGCCCTACCTAGCATGCCATAAAAAAGTGTTCATTCCATCTTGCTGTTAATGGAAGAGGGGAAACAGGAAAAAGAAAAGGTGTTTCATTATTTCATTCCCCCTTTTCATTCTCTTGCTCATTGAGTATTGCCTGTCACACACAGCTTCTGCCTCTCTCAAAAGTGCTTCGGGCAGAGCAAAAGTGCTTGGGAAGCAAAAAGCAAGTTGTTTATCTTGGTGGTTTAAAGCAATTTGAGTTAAATCATTCCATCCTGATACAGACAAAGCTCAATAACTAAGTTTAGTCACCAATTCTTTCAACTCACCCACCAGAATTTCTCCTGGACAAGAATGTGCCCATTCTCCCTTCCCTTGGACCCTGTAAGAAGTAATTCTCTAATGTGTGCCCCCATCTATTGCCAGACATCAAACTTTTAACTGAAATATCCCTGATATCACTCAGGAACTGCCTGTTTTTACTTCCAGATAACAGGAATTGGGGTGTGCTGCTCAGCAAACAGGACCTGACCTGCAGTGCTGTTGATGTTCTTCCCTCTCCTCTGCTCTCTGTGAATGTACTGATTTCACATCTCTGGGCTGCAGTCCCTCCTACAGCAAAACTCCTCCAATTCCCCCTTTCCTTGCAAGCCACAGAACACCCAGACCATGCAGGGGATCCTGCCAGGCTGTGCTGCACACCCTGAGGGCACAAGGCCCACCAGCTACACCTGTCCCTGCCCAGGTGACACCACACACCCCAGATGTGCCCCACAATCCTCACAAAGCTCTTTGCAAGGGTAGAAAGGGGAGATTCATGGTGAAACACCTCCTCCAGGGAGTAAAAAGCCTTCATGGAGCCTCCTGTTCACAACAATAGAGAATGCAAAACTTGCACTGTGTTGATATTTTTTGTGTTCGGTGTGTTGGGGTTTTGTTTTAATTGTCTGTTCTTCTCTTGGTGTTATTATGAGAGACCTAAGCCTGATCCCCTGTGACTTTTTCTCTGCTACTTCTCTGGTTTGTGGTAAAGAATGTTAACAAGACAAATCTAGAAAACTAAATTAGTCTTCAATTTATTTTGTAGAACATTCATTCCCTGAAAAAAAATCCCAAAACCCAAACAAAGAAAAATACAAAACCAAATTTCTATAAAGACTGTTAAAAATCCTCTCTCTCAGTCGTTGCTATAACATAAAATTAAGACATAAAGTAAGATCAATAACTCATTTCCTTATGCATTCCAGAGAACAGCAACATAATCAAGGAGTATAAACAGTGCCAAGTCATTTTAGGTAAGCAATTTGTTTACAGGAGAACTATTAAATAGCTTCTAAACAATTTTTTTTTTAATGCTGTCTTATTTCTTTACACAGGTTAAAGCATGGAGTGACAAAACCTGCCTGGAACAACTTGTCCACGGAGTTCAGAGTCATCAGGAGGCACATGACACACACAGAGTCCCCCCAAAGTAATTTTTACTGTCAGGACCTGACACCACCAGGTGAAGCCCCAAGCCCCAAAGACATTCTTTGACCAGGGACAGACACTTCCCACCCTCACAGAAAAAAATAATCCAATACTTGAGGATAATGCAGGTGTCAACAGCATTTTCTAGATGAGAGAAACAGTTTTACATATGAAAGGTTTGATGTGCTGACATGTGCCTGATGATTGTAGGTAGTTTTGTACTGAACTGTTATTTTTTAGAGTAATTCTTGCAATACCAAAACTGATTGCAATCACAGCAGCAGCAGCACAAGAATGTGCAAGGAGTTAGATTTTACCTGAGAGGCCAAAGACTGGCTCAGCCAGAAAACCAAGAGGGATGAAACTCGGGTAATGTACAAAATTTTACCTGAATTTACACATCTGTACCTGCCCACCTCAGAAGAGGGGTCAGGGATCCCTCTGCATGGTCATTAATGTTCATGAGTGACAAGTGAGGTTTGGACAGCTGACTTGAACCATCACCACCCACTAGAACATAATGTTCACTTTTGAATCACAGAATGCAAAAAAAGCCCCAAACAACCTTTTCATTTAACATAATTCCATTCAAATCCTAGATAAAAATGTATCCAATATCAAAATCTGTTATCAAAAACTGTAAATTTTATTGACAGTTTTATTGACACTCTCAGGAGGTGATCAACTTTATTAAGTATCCTCAGTCTTCTCTTTTTATATATTGTAAAAGTAGAAGAAAGGTGTTACTGTGACATTTCAAATAAACAACATCTGTGTACTAAGTTCATTCAAACCAATGTACTTTTGACACTTAACTCCTAGATCTGTTCTGCTGCAACTTCTAGAAAACTCAGTGTTACCGCCATGCCCACAAAACTAAAATAAAGAAGTGCAGGTGACTGTCAACAGGACCTGTCACAGTCACCTCTACTTTTTTGATTTAAAAGTGTATTCATTTCATAACACAATGAGCATCTAAACTCAAAGTGTTTCTTTGAAAACAAGAAGCCAGAATAAGTTCAGCAGGAAAAATAACATCCAAATAAATTAAAAAAAAAGTAAGTAATTTTCTCTTTCCATTTTAAGTGGACTTGAAGTGCAGGCAACAAGCTATTTAATGGATTGTCTCACATGACCTTCTTGGCATTTCCCAGGCTGGAATGATAAAGTAATCCTAGACTGCACTGAAAAATGTTTTGTAGGATATGAAATGAGTGACTCTCCACAAGAACAGAGAGCAGGAGCACTGGTCCTGCCCCCCTCTTTACCTGTTCTGCACCATGCTCATGGCCATCCAGTCCGAGGGATAAACGTTCTTCCCAATGAGATCTTTGAACATTATGAATGTTTCCATCAAAAAGTCCTGGAATGACAAAATGCAGTCAGGCTGGGGCTGGGTAACACACACTTGGAAAGGTTTCTGTGTGATTAAGGAGCCAAGATATGGGGTTTTCCACTTTGCTCTCAGTGAAGTCAAGAGTAGAACTCCTGGTGATATCAGTAAATCAGAGATTGGAGCCGAAGTCCTGCAGAACAGCAGTCTCAGATTCCAAATAGAAGCTAAAAGCCATTACATATCTCTCTTTGGAAAATAGAAGACATAAATGAAAGGAAAGAAAAAGTTGTAGTACTTCTGAGTAAAGTTTGATACTTTTTATGAATTAATCTCACTATGCATAAGAACAAATAGGTTTAAAAAATACACAATTTTTAAATTTTTTACTCCATTTAGCTCAAATTTAAAATTTCGGTTATGGCACCACTCTGACTTTAAGAAAGGAAGGAAAGTGATCAGTTCTTGACAAGTGCAGATATTGCCTCCATGGTCTAACTGTAGATGTAATCCAGACCTGTGCCACTACCCTGACTTACCTGACAGCTACACCAGGAAAGAAAGAGGACACACACAGGACTATGGAAACCTTTGGTACCATTAAATTATGGCAGAAACAATTGCAATAAAAGGATGCACTACTAGAATTTATTGCATTTAGCTTAAAATGTTATTTGTACCAGGAGTAGACCCAATAGTGAAAATCGAAATGGGTCACTGTATGTGAAATGTGGAGGGAATGTTCAGCTAGTCGAGGATGAGTTTTGCTGTTATTTTGTTCTGGGTTTATTCTTTTTTCTTCTCCCTTTTCTCAAAAGAGTACAGCACAAAGATCTCATTACTTCTGCTGGATCATTACATCTTCTTTGGTGCCAGGATCAACAGAGAAATTTGTTTCTTTCCAAATTTCAGATTACAACATTGTCCAGTGTCACCAGTAGAAGAGGGAGGCAGTGCAATAACACAGAGATAAAAAATGTACAGCAACAGAATTCATTCTAGGAAGAACCAGACAAGAAACTTAAAAAAACCCAAAAAATCTACTGATTTTTCACAGGAAATCAAATACTGTAACTATCAACTCCACGATCACTTAGTACTCACCACTAGTTCTGAACTTGTCTGGAAAGTTTCAATGTACACTGAATAATGCTGGTCATTCATCTGGTTTAGGATCGCTGTCATGCACGCCACAAAATGACTCTGAAAGCAAACCAGGCAGAATCAACACACGTGGATTACTTAAGATATTGGATTGTACTCCTTCTAAAGTTGAAGCATGTGAAATGCCTGAAAAATCCCTTTATGTATGTAAAAATAAATAATATTCAAGCTTTTGTGAGCCCAGATGAAAGAAACAAACTGAGAACTCCAAAGGATTATTCAAAAGCTGCCTTGGCAAGGGACAGGCTCTTGTGAGAAAGCTGCATCATTAATGAGACACCACATGGAAACACACATTGTGACAAGAAAAGTTCCTATATAAAGTACAACTCAGTGTCACTTAAGACTCCTGAAAGGCATGTGATGTTCCCTATTAGGAATTCATGGGAAGAAAATAAGTTAGAATCAAAAATTTCTAATAATTCTAATGTTCACAGGAAGAAACAGGGCAAGAAATGCTATATTTTACATCCTGTAGGTGTTTAAGCAGCTATTAGAGAGTTCTCAGACTTCTAGAGAACATTATGACCTTCACATCTCAAAACTTGTTTCAAATTTCCTCAAAAGGTAGTATTTAGTCTTTCTCAATTCCTAAAGTCAAAATGCTGAAAGATACAACATGATTTCCAGCCCTGAGCTTTCACTGTAAATTACTGAAAGCCACAAGTTTCTTCACCAAGCAATAATAATGAGTTTAATAATTTGCAGTTTTCCTTTAAGACTGCGAAGATTCCTCTTTATTGATCCCTTTTAACTTGCTGAAGTTTTAATTCTTGGTTTAAAAAATGAGCCTGCTTTCAATGCTTCGATTTTATTTGAACACCAGAATCGATGAGCACGCCAAACAATTTTGCAGCTTTCCTTGCCTCTTTTCAGTGCCCTTGCTGGGGGTGCCCAGATGTGCAGGGGATGCTCTGGGATGCTCTGGGCTGGCTCCTGCTGTTACATCAGAGTCTCACCCAACCATTTTGTCCCCATTCCGGAGCAGTCCCAGCCTCAGCTGCTGCCTGTCACCACTAGAGGTCTTGTTCTTCCCTCCACCAGCTGCTCCTCGCTTCGTGCTGCTGGGGCTTTATTTATTTATTCCTACGTGAGCAGACCCAGCACACTTCTTGCATACAAAGAGTGAAATTACAACCTAAAGGACCTATCCTACCTTCTTTTGGAGTAACCTTAGTGCTAGTGAGAGCCTTGCCTACTTTTTAAGGCTAAGAAGACTCATTTTCTGCAGGTAAACCAAAAGCTTTCAGGTAAGAAATCGTGTGTTCTCGGGTATTGATGCTCTTCTAAAAGAAATGCTGGATTTCCTGCAGTAGTACTTCACTTTTACAGTTCTGGAGCAGACAAATCTTTGCTGTGGTGTTAAATGCATAGCTGAAAGGAATAATGAATTGCAAAGGATTCGGTACTGAAATTGTGTGGGGGTTTTCTTCTCATGTCTCGATTTTGAAAAAAAGATTACCGGCAGAAGTTAGAGAATTGACACGAAAAGCAGCTCGTATTTTTAGTAGTTAAGCATTCAGCACTGAATGCCTTCTAGACTCAAATAATGCTGCTTGAAATAAGCAGCATTTCTTCACAAGCATTGAATAAATATATTATGATGCTTAAGGGCAGAAAAGACTTTAAAGAGGTTATTTCTTTTGTTAAAACCAACTTCAAAAAATGTGTCTAGCTATGTCTGTGTTTGTGGTACAGCACAAACGCCTTGGTGACTGGTTATGGTGATTTTAAAATTAACAGATGAAATGCCTTTGAAAAGAGCCATACACAAAGATCACATCTTGCTGGCCAGGACCCCACATCAAACCTGTTAAATTCACATCAGTTGGGCTGAATGATAGCAAAAAAAGGTGTCAGTAAAGATGGTCTGCTGCAAAAACTTCCTCCATCCTTCCCACGTAACTGTAAAGCAGGGAATTACAAATACTGATTGATCTTTAATCATTTTCTTGCCAGCAATCTCAACTATCAGAAATCATCTGCTAGCACCTTTATAGGTTGAAAGCTTGCCCCTCCCTCCTAATCCCCAAATGGCAGCAATAAATATTGGCTTCTCAGAGGCAGCCTCAGATCTCTGAAGAGCCCCTGCACCCCCAGCACTGCCACTCTCACTGGCAGAGCTGAAGGGTAACACAGGGCTCTCTCTCCAGAGCTGTGCTCAAACCTGCAAATACCTCCCTGCATTCACTGAAATTCTCCTCTGGGGTTGAAGTGCCTCTTACTGGAGTGTGCAAAGAGCACGAGCTGCCTGGGAATACAGTAAGTTCTGCACAAGAAGCAGCTCTTATGCCTGGACACAGCCTGTGTGTTCACAGGATGGGCAGAAGAAATTCAGAATCACACAACAGTCTATTGAAAAACTTATTTCATTAAGTCAAACGTTGTACATAGGGATTCAATAGTATAAAAAAGGTTGTGGCAGACAAGGTGAAGTTCAGGCAGAATCCTAGCAAATCATTTCTAGCTGTGCTCAAGCTTGTTAGGATTTAGCCTGTGAATTACAGGAGAAAACATTGATTAGAACTAGGTCAAATGTATAAAAAATAAATGTATTGAAGTAAACACTTGACTGCTGAGACAATATGAACAGAAAAAAACCCCCAGAAACAACTCTGCATGACTGTAAAGAGACTTAATAAAATATTTTCCAACTTCAATACATTAATTTCCTTGTGAACATGAAAACAGAAACAGAACTGAATTTTGTGCTGGATAATTTTAACTATTCAATTTTCCAACACACTTTAAAAAAGCCTGTAAAGAAATAGGACAATTGACAGTATGAACACTGCACTGCTGTTAGGAGCAGGAACATGAGTAAATAGGTAGTCAAATCAAAATAAAACAGAGGAGAAAATGTCCAGGAAACATTCAAATTCTCTGTCCACTTAAAACTGCCCATAATTAATAGCATACGCAAATGAAATAAAGTGCTGGATTTATTATAAACACTACAAAGTAGTGGGTAAGGTGAAGGAGATGTTTTGGTTGAGTGTATATAAAGTACATCAGAAGGAACTGCAGACTTATTGTGTAAAACACACAGAGCTTCCTAAGGTCAAGCAGGAAGATGTGGCATCTCTTGCACTGCTGAAAAAGTGCAGATTGGCTGTGGATGCACAGGAAAAGCAGCAGCTGAGGAACATCAGGATCAGATGAGTAAGATGACAAACTTCAACACCTAGCAACTAAAGCCCGGCACACTTTATAATAGCAGATGGTGACAGGTTGCCGTAGTAACTTCAAATAGAGCAGCAGCACAAGGATGAGGCAAATGCTCTGGGAAAACAACAGAAATAACATGGAATGGAGCTACATTTTGATCTAATCTAGCAGAAGGGTTTCGGTGGCTGCAGGGTAGGCAATCCTCACACAGATGCACTTCTGGAAGGACTCAGGGGGATATTTATTTAATGTAGGCACTGAAGTAGCATTTACCCTCATTAACAGAGCACTTCACCAACACAGAGCCTGAGTGGAACAAAACCATGTGCACATGCTCATTTTGCTCAAATGGAAAAGGGGCTCTGCACCACCCTCACCACCTGTGACCCCACACCAATGATGGTTTGATTAACACACAGCTTTCTTGCTCTATTCTGTTTTAATAAGAACCTTATTCAAACAACCCAGCATTTTTGTGGTGTTTGCAGCAATCATAGATTAGGTTTAATTCTGAACTCCCTTTTAGGATAAAAGTTTCAAAATTCATTGCATGTTAGAAAGAGTTATTGTAAAAATAAAGGACATAAAGAGAGTGACCAGGAATTTTATCAGGCCAAAGAGTTCTGTTTCGGTTGGTTTTTTTTTTATTCAGAAATAAGTACAAACATCCTTACAACTGGAAAAGTGACAAATATGTCATCTTGAGTGTAATTAAAGAAAAAAAACTAACCAACCACCTATTTTAATCAAGTATTAAAAATCATCAATATTTATGTTGTACCACAAATCTGTTATTGAGAAAGTCTCCAAAAATACTGTCTTCACAGAATCATTGAGTCATCACAGCTGTTCCTTGTCAGGAGCTAAAGAGCAACATGAAAACAAGTATGGAAGATGCTCAGTGACGCCACAAAGAACCACAGTAGCTTGAAGCCACTGTTCCTCAGAAAACCCCATTAAACTTTGAGAACTGTGGCACATGTAGAGGGTGAGACAAACATCTTGATCATATTATGCAAATACTAAACAACACCAGTCTGAAAGGAAAAATAAGCAGAATTTCAAGTGAATTGCTAATGCAGTAGTTCTGTTTCTGTCTAGAAATAGATGTCCCTGCCAATGCATGTGCAGTCCTAAAATGTACTGTTTCGAGCTGGAAAGGCACAAATACATAAACATTAAGAGAGGCTGCTATGCAACAACCTTGAGTATCCATCACGTGTGAAATGGGAAGAGCTCCCAGTCCATGCAGACCTGGAGCCTGCCAATGAGCACATGGTACTAATAATTCATTTACAGTAACATTCATCTACTCTTAGTGGGTCAGAGTTTTTAATTTTCCATTTATACATTCATATAGTTCATTGGTTCTGTCTCCCTGTGTTTTATAGCTGACTGAACAGCATCCTGCCTCTGCATCTCACTGACAGCCTTGGATTTCTGACTGAAAACATGCTGGGCTGTTTTAGCTTGTTCTACCATTTTCTTTACATTCACAAAATTTAGCTAAAAGGATGTACAACTATAAAAGCAGCAGACTACCAGGTAGTACTACAGAACAATTTTGTAACACAGTAAGAGGAACAGCAGCTGCTCTGTCCAATTTTAAGATATGTTACAAGTTAGACAAACATAACAATTTCAGTATTATTTCATTCAAGACTTTTCCATACATAGATAAAAGCAATAAAATAATGGTTCATGGTAGGACATAAAAGTAGTTTGATTTTCATGGAGTATATTCTTTGCCATCTTTGGATTTTTTTTACAGGGGTCTATTTTTAACTTCGTACTGTTTTTCCAGCAATATTCCAAAAAAGAAGATTTTTCATTCTTTGCAATGCTTTTTTCTGCTGCTGGGTTTTGTTGTTTTTGGCTGGTTTTGTGCCATAAATCCACTCCAGAATTTCTGCTACTGTCTCTGGTTGATATGAACACTGTAATTGATTTAACTTCTGCTTAAGTCTGTGTTCAAACACAGTTGTGTCATTTACTTCTTTTCCTGTAATATTAACTTTATGTTCATCTTCAAGGCGTATTTACAAATAAATTATGAATAACTTTAATCAATGAGGTCAGAAGGTTGGGTTGAGCTCAGCTGGTCAGAACATGGTGCTAATAACACCCAGGTTGTGAGTTTAATACCTCTATGGGCCATTCAAGAGCTGAACTCAATGATCCCTGGGAGTCCCTTCCAACCCAGAATATTCTGTGATTCTTTTATGGTGATGTGATTTGGAATGAGCAATCATTGCTTGGTGAATTAGTCCAGTGCACAGTTATCAAACAAAAAAAAATAAACAAAAAAGAGCTGTTTCAGCTACTCACTAAAGTGCTGCTGTCACACTCCTGATCTCAGCTCTGCTCCCATCATTTGCCTGCAGGGATCTTTTCCCTCCTCCTCCTCTGCATCCTGATTGCCTCCCCACAATTGCCTGACCTTCCTGCCCTGCTACACATGAGGTGACCCCCAGGTCCCAGGGCTGTCAGGCTGCTCATTTCCCTAATTTCTTAGTTCAAGTGCTGCTGCACTGCCCTGATGACACCAAACCAGGGGCAGCCAAGCAGGCAGAGCGTGGCTGGCCCTGCCCAGTGTCCCAGTGCTCTCATTCCATGTTAGAGATGATGCAGTCAGCATTCCAGAGAAACTGTGGAACTACACACAAAGAACAGGCAAGGAATAAGGTAAAAAAATACCACCCATTATTTATTTACTGTAACAAAGATTGGCCAATCTCTTCCATTTGAAAGGACTGAAAACCAAGTTGGGAACTTGCAGGAAGTGATGCAGGGGCTGGGGGAAAATTCCCTGGCCTGAGGTGCAAAACTGAACCAGGGCTGCAACAGGAGACTGCAGAGCAGCTGCAAGGGAGAGCAGCTCTGGGGTCAAAAAGAACAGAACTGAGCAATCCAAGCTCTTCAAAGTGCACTAACATCTTTTATTGCTAAGCCATGTACTTTAAATTTACACAATGGGAAGACGAATGTCTTGGATGATGATTCACTTCCTTAAAACAGAGCCACCTCCTGCATTCCCAGAACTATATCACTCTATTTGATTTTGTTCTTTTTCAGCTGCACTTACTGAAGACAGAAAAATTAAATTAAACTTCAACTACTTGATAAGAGATGAGACTAATAAAATATATTTGTGAATGGCTAAAACAAAACTTTATCACAGCAGCTCTGCTTAAAACTGTTGAAAGTCATTTCACTCCAGAAACTTCCTTCTTATTTTTAAATTGATCTTATAGAGAAAATAGGACCCAATAAATAAATTTTTAAAAATTTCCAACAAATTATATCCATTAAATGAACAAATCTACCCACAGTGTTTGTTTAGGATTGATTAATAGAAACTAGCAACTGTTAGAATAGTTTTAATTTGCATCTGAAATATTTTTCGTATTTAAATGATATCCAGTAACGGATTTTATTAAGTTTTTAATTGTTTTGTAACAGTGGGCTCCACTTTTAAGCTTGGCAAAAAAAAAATACCTTGGAGTCTGGTTAGCAGAGTAACAGGCTAAAACAAAAATTGACAGGAAAACCCAAAATCTGTTTAAAGAGAGCTTTTCATACTGAATCTTGGGTAAATTGCAGAGGGAATTCTCCATGAAAGAAAACCCTGTGGAAACACATGTATAAAGATGAAAGGATAAAACTTCCAAAAACGACAGAATGTCCTGCCAATGGACACAACCTACAACCCACAACCTACAGCCAATGGTGCATCCTCCTCGGGTGTGGGTCTCTTCAAGGGATGTCCCAGTTGATTGAATTTCAATTATAATGTAACATAATCACAGAATCTTGATATTCTAATAATATACAGATGGGAATTTCCCAAATGGCATTGTCTGGATCAATTATTTGTGGATATGTTAATCTGTATTTTTAGGGAGATTCTAACACATTATCCCTGGGCTCTTGAAGAATAAGTAATACTCCTTTAATAACTCAGCACCAGCCCAAGAGCTGGATTCATTACAATAAAAGTAGAATGAAGATGAGTGTTGAAATTTTTTTGAACAACTAAATCAGGGATTATTTTAGCTCTTGGTTTTTTCCATTTTTTTTTTTTTTTTTAATGAGATAAAGAAAAGCCAGTAAAAAGCCTGTAAAAGGTAAAGAACTCCAGAGTGTCCTGGTTTAGGCTCCATCAGGAGTGTGACTATCCCTTGGTTGCTCAGTCACTTCAATCCAGGAGCCTCTGACTCCTGAAACCAAAATGGGACAAGACTGAACTCCTGTTCCAGGCTGTTTGGAAAATGCCAGGATGGAAAAAGGCAGCACCTCCTCTGCTCCCCTGGCATTAAATCCATCTGACAAAAAAATTATATCCTTATTCTGAAATTAAAATTTGCTCCCCCCATAAAAAACCCCCAAACATAAACCACCCTCAGAAAAATGGGTGAGTGTTGATTTAACAGCACTGTGCTACAGCAGCTCTCCCCAAACACTAACTGGGCTTCAAGCAGTTTTCAACAGTTTCCCAAACACCCAAAATACTTTGTGGTGTCTCATCCTCTGACCACCTGAATTCCTGAGGATGACTGGATGCCAAAAGGACACCTCTTTGTGTTGCTTTACTGCTAAAATATTCAAGGCTATTTGCAGAGGTTTATTTTTCCTCATCTCTAAACTAGGATTTCATTCAAATAGATTGTCTTGCTAAGAAGCCAGGGTGCAAACACATTCTCCTGGACAGAGCAAACAGAAATCATGAGTGCAGATACATGTTAGGGAAAAAGCAGAACCACAGGCATATAAAAGCAAACTTGATCAATGAGAGGGCCAGAGAAATATAATTTGTTATGCCTCAGATATTTAGAGTTTGTATCACCTGAGCAGTCTTATAGTCTCTTATTTTTATGATTAGTCACTGCAGTACAGAGTGTGTGGGAGCATCAGTACATATCTAACAACACACACAGAGAAAAGGTGATGATTAGAACCATTACAACCTACACCTCCACTGTATTTTCCATATTAGTGCTATTTGCTTTAATAGCAGCTTCAGGACTATGCTACTGAAGCTGTTCATAAAAGCTTCTTAGATCATGGTCAGTAGTGTCATCTTTGTTGTCCTCCCTTGAAATGCCACCAAAGTTGTAGAGAAGGAAATTTTCTGTCCTTTTAGTTCTACAGAGCTGGGGGACAGAGCAAGTGTTTGGTAGATGCTGATACCATGGTAGATATCATCACACAGGCAAAAGAACTTCTGAGGTGTCTGAAGAGGTATCTTATATCTTGACAACATCATTATGGTGTGTTTTAGAAACAAATCCTTTTCCCATTTATTTAACATAAACCCACTGAGCTGAATGTTCCATTCCAGCTTCCTAGATCTGGATCTTGTGATCTGTTGTGTTGTTCCTGGTCAAAGACTCTCCAAACTATGGCTGCAATGTTATAATATTAAGGAAAGAGTCTGGGAAGCTGGAGAGACTGGAATCAAATTTTCCATTTGGATTATTATCAGTTTTCAAGGCAAGTTCATTAAGAAGAAGAAAAAAAAGTAACTTGTTCTGCTCAGTTTTTGTTTTAAAGGAAGTTGCTAATATTTTATATCTTAAAACAAGATTTCCTAGACTGCAGAGCTCAGTATCAGGAATCCAGTAATGGAGAGTATTTTTTTCTTAATATTTCCCTTAAAAGAAATATGTCTATCTTTTATTTAGAAAATATGAAAATAAGGCACTTAGTACTAGATCAAGGCCATTTGTCTTTTTTCAATTGGCACTGTAGTCACATGAGGTAAAAGTGTCTTTTATTTGATCTTGGTACAAGGTCTTGACCTCCAAGACTGTTAAATGCAACAAACAATAAAATATTTAAGTAATATTTAGCAAATAATTACAAATCATTTATATATATTTAAAAAAAACAAACAACCTTACAACTAAACCAGAGGAGAACTAATATTGTTCATATGTTAATTCTGAATGAATAAGGCAGTAGAGAGGGAGGAAATTTGAAAAGGAGGAGCAGTAGTGGAGCTCCCTTACCCCTTGCAGATTATCCCAGAAGGCTGCCTGTGCTGCAATTAGAGAGTTCCAGGACATTGGGTTGGCCCTGGCAGGTTGTGCAGCTCAAGGCACAGATGCTCTGCAAGAACAGAGCATTCAAGCATGAAAACAGGAAACCAGTAATGTGGTCCCAGGGATTTGGGAGAAGACAGAAAAAGGAACTTGCACTCTGCTGGACTGAAGAACACCATGCAGGATTTCACAGCAGTGTGTGGGGAGCAGTTCTTTGGTGGCAAAGAAAGCAGGGAAAATCAGTGAGCAGGATGTGGGCATGGGCTGGTGGAGTGGTTTAGGCTGGAAAAACCCAAACACAGCCCTTGTTCAGATGATTTCCCTGTTGCTGGCTCCAAGTCCTGCATCAGTGGTGTCCCCACAGCTTTGGGCACAGCAGTGTTTCCAGACAGGCTAATGGGGATGGCAGCCTGACATGCAAACCCATGGGATATCCTGGGGACACACCAGGCCCGTGAGAAGGAGCCCTGTTAGTCTGCTAACAGAAATCTTAATTACTGCAACAGAGGCAGCTCTGAGAATGCTGCAATTTTCTGGAAGCTCTTCACAAAGCAAGTGACACCAGGATTACAAACATCTCTATCAAGAAATGAAAGTTATTTTTTTAAAGAGAGGAAAGGATGTTCCCACTGAACTAGGTCAATTCCTGCTGTACAAGGATACATGTGCCCTCAGGCTGCCAGGCAGACTTTCCTACCTCAGAACTCTTTTGCTGGACTTAGGGGAATAACAAGGCAATCTTGACAGATTACACATGGCAACATTTCTGTGGGTTCTATCAATTTTTTTTGAGGTGTTTAGTTGTTGGTTTAGGCTTTTGTTTTTGTTTTTTTTAAAATTGTACAAGACAAACCAATAATTGTACAAGACAAATCAATAAGAACCTGAAACACACACCTAATTTTATGCAGCTAATACATTATATGATAACCCTAACCAAGCCTCTCTAAGAGCTTCTGGGTTGTCTGCCTGGCTCAGCTTTGTGGCAAGGTACTCATTTGCTTTCTTGTTTCACTTTTTCTGGAAAACATTGGAAAAACTCCAGTCCATGTCCAGTCATGTCTGAAGTGAGACACAACCAGGCTTATGTGCTTCATGTTTTACTTGCCTTCTTAATGACACAGGTTTACATTCAGTATTTTGCATGAATCACACTGCTACTTACCCAAATTAAACCTGAAGCTATTCCCAAGGAGACCTTTTACATTGAAATTATTCTTTAAAATAAAAACCACTAAAGTTTTCTGAAAATAACCTCATTGCAGGGCCATTAAGGCAACACAGTGTTCATATGGAATAATAAAGGAAGGAAATAACTTCCATAAAATTGCTGATATTTCACTAACAGGCCCTGGGAGATTATCCCAAGGATACACAAAAGAAGAAAGGTCATCTTTGTTCCTGAGACAGGGCAGGCCATATTCCATATTCTGTAACTACTTCAGAGATTGCTCTCTTCATCTCCAACTGGAGATGATACAATCATGTAAAATACTCAAACACATGGGCCATTCTGCATTCTTGTGCTTAGAAGAGGATCAGAAAGTACACGGAAAGTGAGTTTAAGTAAATATTCATCAGCTTATGCAGTTCACTTACATATTACTTTCAAAGGACTTCACATATTTCAAAACATATGAGGAAGTGAAGTTTCTATTAATTTGTACAGAATGCTGCATGTCTTCTATCTCCTGTCTTCTTTGAAATTAATTGCCCTCACTTGTGGAAGAATAATTTGAGCATACAAAAATTTCTTAGAAGATATTTATTTCCATGCAGCCTTTAAGTCAGGCTTATTTCAGTTCTCAAATAGAACTTCTGGACTTCTTCAAACTGGCAGCCTCAGTAAAGACTGAATAACAAAAACTCCAACCCTGAGTGACAAGCAGGTGCCACACAGCTCAGATTTATTAGACCTATCATCAATTATTAACTTCTCTGACTATCTAAATCTAATTTTGTAAGCTAAAAATAAAATTTTAATTTATACAAGGTATATAATCGGTTATAAGGTACCAATATTGAGAAATACCTGAACTGGGAAAAGCAAGGAAACAAAGAGGATTTTGTTTTTCCCTTGATATCACTGGAACATGAGCTTGTGTTGGCCAGAGAAGGTGTTCATTTCTCCATCAAGGTTCAGAGCCCTTGGAGTGTCCAGAGATGTTCATCTTTCCCTTAGTGACCATCAGGAGGTCACCAAAGGGTCACCTCCCTCCCTCTGTGGTGCCATCTTAGAAACTCAACAAGGTGAAGCATCACCTTTCCCAAGAGGAGAGTGAAATGTTTATCTACACTTTTGTGATTTATTTTTGTTAACCATGATTGCAGCTTTGCTCTTTGGACAGGCTCCAGACAGACCAAACACAAGATCCACAATTCTAAATGTGCCCAGCAGGACATAAATATATCTGGGTAATATTTTAGTGAGCTACCAGATCACTCTCTCCCCCCATCCCAGCACAAAACAAAGTGTCATCATCTCCCTTTTTCTGCCATGGGATTGAATACCTTTCAAATATCATAATTACTATCTCACTACATGCATTATTTCCTCCTCCTAAGACGCCAGAGTTTTACAGAATTTCCTTCATCCTCTGTTTCTGTAGGAGTTATTCTCTGTGCCAAAGACCCCCAGCTACTGGAATTTCAGCCCTTAACTTGGGGGCATTGGGGCTTCTCCAACAACAACCTCAAACTGCAGAGTCTCAATTTCTCTACATGAGAATTTATAGATTTAAGGAATTATGTACATTAACATTTCTTGAATATTAAGAAATAACAAATATTATCAAGATTAAGAGGTGAATATAGAGAAACAATTGGTTACAACGTTGACAGTAAAACTGTAAATTAATCCTTTCAGTTTTAAGTTAAGTTTTTTTAACATGTCACCTAAGCCCTTCAGGGGCATTTGGGTTTCAGCCAAGTGTCCAGTCCCTTTGTAACTCAGACTGTTTCCAACTTCATGAGAAACTAAACAAGTTTTGGATAAAGAAGAAACACATATTTTCTTTTAAATACCATGAGAAAAAGTTGCTTGGCTTTTTTTGAACATTCCATATTCTAGTGTTCCTCAGTACCTGTTAGTACTGAGACAATTTTAACTTTCATAATCTGCCCCAAGCCAGCAGTAATCACCAAAAATAAAGCAAAAATAAAATAATATGATTTGAATAGTGTCAAGAACAAATTAGCCAGTTGTTTGTCTTACCCCAGTGGGACAAGTTTTGACTGAATTTTTACTCTATTGCTTTGAAGCATCTATCCATAAATATTTTAATAATATAAAGTAATGCTACACATGGTAATAATGATGTTCTAATAACTTAGAATGGGTGTCTCTGTCAAAGCATGAGCTGCATAGAAACTTTCATTTTCCTGGTGCTCCAAGTAGAGCAAGGCTTGGAGAGCAATTGTAAGGCTACATTATTTTTCAGGCTATAAATAATTAACTGAAGTGGGATTCTTTAAAATCCTCTCCTCACAAAAAGCAAAGCTTTTCAAAAGCAAGTTCTCTTTACCTTTAGAAAAGGTAGCCAGGCAATAATGATACTACAATTCAAATTTAAAGGCACCTGCCCTCCATAATAATAATAATGATCTGTGCACCTCACAAATAACATTAAGCTGCAGACTGTTTAAATATACAGGGCAGAAGTGATGTATAAATTGACAGAATAAAGTCACAGAGGAATACGGATAAGTTGGTGAAGGAGATTTAAAACACAACTCTAAAAACTACCTTTACAATGCTCATTAAAGAGAATAAACCTGCTGCCTTTCTTCTGGATTTGAAGTGAAGTATTGCACAGCAGACCAGACACAAGTAAAGCGTACCTGTGTTGTCCCTTCCCATTATTCTACTGCAACACAAAGCTACTGAGCTGTTAAATAGACAGACGTGATACCAAAAGTTGTGTTCTTACCAAATACTTGTAAGTCTTATAAATCTAAACTTTGAATTTCCTTAATGCCTCCACTATTGATGATGTGAAACAGAACTAAAAATTTGCAACTGCAAAGTCAGAAGAGAACAAACATGCAAAAATTTATAATTCAATTCTCCTCTATGTAATTGTAACACTCAAAATACATTGATTGAAATACAAAATACAAGACTGAACTCTCCAGCATCAGTAGGCTGGTGTATTTTGATCTAAAATTACTTGTAACTGAGACTCAAAATAAACAGAGGTTTCTCTCTTGCCCTGCTCCTCACTAATCCCCCTCCAGAATGGATAATTCTGGCTCCTGACAGATTGAGGATAGAATGAAACAGAACTCACACAAGGACCTGAGCTACTAACCTTATTGCCAATCATAGCACAGCTCCATTTTGCAACCATTCAAAGAGGAGATGTGCCAAGGCATCAGAATGACTGAGCAGACTACCCTGCAGACTGATAAAGCCTGAGAAAAGCTTCCTCTGACACTGAAAACAGCCAGAAAAGATCAGAGATTTTTCTCAGAGGAGTCCCCAGCTCATTGGATCCCAACCTCCAATTCTCCTCCACCTGTAGCTTTGTGTGCCAGAATTTGGGAGCCTGTGGGAAGTGTCAGCCTCTGCAGATGCCCTGCCAAAGTCAATAAGCACAATTCCAGTCTCTCCTGCACTTACTGTCAGCCAGTTGCTGCTAACCCAGTCTGAGCTGCCGTAATTCAATTCCCCCACACCAAAAATGTTTTTTAAAAGCGGCATCCAGGAAGAGGCACAGCCAGGTGCATTCAGCTGGGTACACAAAACACATCTCTGGAGGAAGAAATAGCCATTTACTCACATTCCTCATGTCACTCACTGGTCTGGAGGAACACAGGTAAATAAAACTCAGGATGCAATTTTAAATCCCAGCCCTGTTACCACGATGAGAGCTGGCACAATATTGCCAGGCAGGTTTCAGCACTTCCACAGGGAACAGAAGCCATGGGATGATGCATTTCAGTGAGAGTTTGACATGGTTTCTTCTCTCACTGCTTCCCCAAATAGCCAGGTTTGTGACACAAGGGAGAGTAACAGTTGACTCCTTACATTTACTGAAACTCCCACATATTGAAGTGGTAAAAGAATTCTGGAGATCCTGAAGAATCATAACTGAACACACAGTGCTTACAGGGCATTCCACACAGCTGCAGCACAGCAGACTGCTAAATACTTTTGGATGCAGCTTCACCATGTCCTTCTTGATCAGATGTGATAAATAGATTGGAAAAAAAAACCCAGAAACAAACTGAAAGCTAAGGGGCTGCACTCAAAACTTGTTTTTTAGTATTAATAAATACTGTAATGATGAAAACAACTCCAGTGTTGAAGTCACAGTTTTTAGCAAGCACTTTATAGTGGTTTTAAATGTTTTTTTCTTGTAGCAGTGTCTCAACAGGAAAAAGGTGCTGGGCAGTGGCAATCTGTCACACAAGAACCATGAAAATGCAGCTTTTAAGTTTGCTACTTGGGAAAAATGAGTAAGTTTTTCTGTTTAAACAGGCACTTTAACAATATAACAACCAAAGAGAAAGTTCAAAAGGTCATTTTTATAAATCTGTCTCTAACCAAGTGCTGAGGCCTGCAAAGCAGCATGAGGCACAAACCTGCCCATGCACAGGTTACCTACAGATCTACACATTACTCTATTAACATTTTATTAAACCTGAATATAAACCTACAATAATCTAAAGTGTAAAATGCATGCACACTTTGATACAAACATCAAGTACTTAGCAATATTTTTTCAACTGATAAGATTTATACAAGGAAGAGCACTGAAATTTTGTGCTGTGAACCAGCTCTTTGGACACTTTCCAGCTCACCAGCCTGTCACATTGGATAACTTCCCTCTCCCTGTAGGCATTCAAGCAGTTCTTCAAGAGAAATTTCTCAGTTTTAAGTACACTCATCTTTGCAAACTAACACTGAAAAAAAATCCAACTTGTGTCTGTATATAAATATGTGACTGAAATGCTTCTCTCTTAAGTGAATAAGCAGTGTATCTTACCTCCTGACACTAAACCTTGCATGAACGATTTCCAGCATATGCTCTAGAAGAAATACTGAGATAAAAATGTTTTCTAATCCATGAAGACTTGTTTTTTTCTGAGCAAATTAATTCCATCATCTTTTCCTTTGAAAAGAACTTTTGTTTTTGTTGAGGAGGAATAAAGGAATTTCAAGTATCATGGTTCTGAAAGTTATTTCAGAAACAAGATCATCATGGTTTTATCTCTTAGTGCATCTTCAGCATTTCATGTGGAATGGCATTGCATCATCTCAATCAAATTATAGGCAAACCACACTGAATTTTCATCCCTAAAACTTGCTTAGTTAAGCCCATTTTCTGCTGCAGTAAATATCACAGCATCTTCTCTACCCAGTCTCACCAACTGAAGTAATTTTCAGATCTTGCTGTAAAATTAATCCAGGACAAAATCCTGTAATCTCTTCCTTCACTGAAATGTTCCCTTTCTGAGGACAGAAGCTTCCATCCTACCCTGTATTCCTCACCTCTGTTAAATCCTCTTCTCCAGTCACCTCGATCCCACCTGGAGGTGACTTACAAAACCCACCAGCAGGATTTGCCTTCTTCAGTTCTTTTTGCTCAAGCAAAGTTCCTTCAGCATTACCAAACCACTGCTGCAGGGGAAAACTGAGCACATCCAGAGAGCTCCTCTGGGGCCGTGCACACCAACAGAATCAGATATTCTGTGTAGTGCCCAATTAGAGTAAGAAATAGAAGAATGTTACACTGCTGTGCACTGGAGAAAACTCCAGGTACAAAACTATATTCCACAAATTACTCCATCTCTTATAATAAACACATTTACTTTCATAAATAACTTTGTGCTTTATTCTGTGGGACCCAAAGCAATGAGACTCCTTGTTGTGATCAACAACAAGCCCCTGTACACAGAGGCCATTTAAAAATCTCTCTCAGCAGTTTCATCTTTCCTGTTCCCTGCCAGCTTTTCCTGTGTATCACAATAAGTTGCAAATTTGCCCTTCTGGGGGACTGTTTCTGCTTTACAGGCTCTACATCTTCACCCATTTTCATCTGAAAACATTCCCTTCAGAGGCCTCCTTGCATGCAGTTCCTCTGGAACTCTGAGTACATTTCCATCCATTTCCCTCTGCAAGAAGGAAGGACAGGAAAAAGAGGTAATTTTCAGCATCATCCAATTCCAATGGTTTCAAATCCATCTCTAGCTCTCCGTGCTAGCTGGTGATGTATGTTTCACTGCAGTCTCCAGGGATTTCAGAAGCATATCTAAACTTATCCTCAACATCTCTCATTATTTTGAGGGAAAAAACCCAACATGACTTTTATGCAAAGAGCTATGACTAAATTAAGCAGCTTGGCCAACAGCTATTGCTGAAGTTTTTGATGGAGACAGAAAACGAAGTGAAAGAAAAGCAACATCCAAACCAACACACTTAAAACCTTAATTTGGGCTTGTTAAGTGAAAAAGGTGCATTTCAGATATTAATGTTTTGTTTTGAAAAATGAACCTGCAGAGGAGGAGAGCTCTGCAGAGGCCAGGCTGTTTGCAGCCACTGACAAGCACAAGGTTCACAGCAGCCCCCACATGCAGCCTCTGATCCCAGCAATAGTTTAGGAAGCCTGGAAAGATTTGCAACATGAAGAGAAAGTGAGAGTCACACAAATTTCTTAGAACCTGAGAACCTCCCACCTAGAAAACAGCTTATTATCAAATACAAACCATAATTAAATACAGCAAGCTGGCTCTCTAAGCTGAAAATGTCCATCAAATGTGCACCATAAAAAAATCTGTATTCTACAGGACAAACCACAAATCAGACATGACAGAAAACTGCTGAGTCTGAATACATTATCTTACAGTTATTACAGCTGTCACCTATCACAGAATCAGAGCAGTTTATGTTGGATGGGACCTTAAAGATCACCTTGTTCCAACCCACTGCCATAGAGTGAGTCAGGAAATTTAAAGTGTGGATGCTCAAAAGTGGAAGAAAAATTCCATTAATCATCTTCCTGTTGAAAGCCCCCACAAACTTTTACCTTGTTCCTTTCTTTATTGAAAATGTTCTGTCCAAACATTTCGTTTCAAGAAATATTGTTTTTAAAACATGCATAAGGGAAAAACAAAATTCTAAAATACATGTCACACCTTCACTATGGGAAAAACATTTATTTTTTGAACAAACTTGTCAAATGAAATGTTGAGGTGTCCAACTGCAACTGAAAGGGTTTGAAAACCATGGGAATTAAGGAACTTTTGCCACAAACTGTAGAAAACGCCCAGAACCACCACTCACACATTTGCACTGATCCAAAATCCCCACTGTCTGTTGCTGCATGGTTCTCCACTCCATGGGGTTCCATTTATCCTTTCCATCTGCACTTCTCTACCCATAGCTTCAGCCATTAAACTGAAGTATGAACCAAAAAAAATATGTTTGACTCTCTTGAAGAAATTGGGAAGGCAGAGGCAGGAAAGATGGAAGAAAAATTATATAAAAAAATGTCTATGTTGTCAAACTTCTCTGCTGGCAGTCTGACTAAGCTGTGTGTGCATCTCTAAGAGCTCAAACCCACAATCCCCAGATTGGAAAAGCAGTTCTATTGCTGTTTGAGGGGGAAGCTTTGCACCTGAGTGTTTTCCAGGGGGTTCACTTGTTATACCCTGGGATGCAATTTCAATGGAGCAAGGATAAGTTTACACTGAAGAGCAACTGCCACCACTAAGAACTGTGTGTGCAAAGCACGTAGAGATGTTAAAAATCAAGATTTTCTTTAACACTATCAGCCAAGCCAAAAAGAAAAAAAAACCAAAAACATCAGTCAGATTCACATAAAACATTGAAAAGAGGAGCATGAAATGTGCACCATTAAAAAATAACATGAACCATCCAGCACCTTACAGGGCACTTGTCCAACAGGGCAGGGAGAGAATGGAACAGAGCCCTGGTGTTCATGGAGCAGGGAACCAAGCACAAGGCAATGCCTCAGGCAGTGCCCAGGGATGGGATGAGCAGGAAGAGGCTGCAGAGCTGGATGGGAGGTCATGGAGCCATGGAACATTAAACCCCAGTAAACTTCTTCTACTAAAACTGTTACTACAAGACATTAATTTAAAACTGACTTAATCTTTTCTTTATGAGTGAAAGAAATTAATAATTTGAAAGTATTTCTATGAAATGGATCCTTAGGATTTTTCCTGCTTCAGTCAATGTTAAATAATGAGCAAAACAAGAACTTTAAATTGCTGTGTCAGGAAACAATGAAGAATTAGATGCTGGGCAAGTGAAAATGTTATTTAAACTTAGTAATTGGCAATGTTGTACTGAGTTGTTAACTCAAGCACAGACACCTATAACTCATTGAAATTCACCAGTCTGGGTTTCAAATCCAAATATTTGAACATTCCTAGCTATATATTTTTTTTTTCTTTCAGCTTGATTTAATATAAACAACAGCACCAAAATGTTCATTACAATTCATAGGAAACCCAGAGTATTGGATGAGAAGGTAGCTAAAAATCAACAGAGTTAAAATAGCAGTTTTCAAATTAAGAATGCAGGAATGTAGCTCAAATGCCTCAACAGGCAAAGTAGAGAGCTCTCATAAAACCCTTAAGGGCTTTTTACTTTTATTTAAAACACAAAGGATTAGCTTTCTAAAGCTTCTTTCAGAATTTAATTGGGAAAGTATAACTTTTAAAGTAGTCCATCTGCCTGGAGCACAGCAGCTGTGATGGGGAGAATGCTACTGCAATATTTGGATAAATTCTCAAACAGAACCGTAAAAAGTCTCTGGTAATTAGTGGATGAAATGAGAACCCAGAACCTGGCACTGGAATGTTGTTTGCAGAAACTGTTGGACTTGTTTACTGTAATTCCTGTTTCCAGTGCACAATCAGCAGAGAGATTTCCATGACTTCATGCATATCACAAAAGTAAAATTTGGTATTAATGTACATATTTATTTCCTCGATATCTTATGTGGCATTTCTCTCTGCAGTGAAATAACCCAACACTCATTTTCTTCTTAAACTTTGTAATAGAGTAATATCACATTATTACTTTGCTTAAATTATATTATAGCACCTAAATGTTACATGATGCTACATAACAGTTTGCTGTATTCTATAACAAGATCTTTCCCGCTGCACCCATCTCCTCAATTCTTGTAAATTAAATATGGTAAAATCTGTGCAATGCTTAAATAAAAGGTTCTGAGCTAATGGAAGCAGTAAGGCTAATGAAATGACCAGTGAATTAACAGGGAACAGGATTAATAGTAAATTACCACTGCACTGGGAATTTAGCTGTAATCTTGTACTCAAATCTGAACACTTGAAAATTGACAACTTTAAAAAGAAGAAAAAAGAATCTGAGTTTTGTTCAAACCTCAACTTGCCTCCAAATTAAGAGTTCATATTTGTATGGTTCAGTTTTGGATATTTCATCCATATCAGGATTTAATGGCCATTTTCAAATCTGACTGCTTAAGTTTTAAAATCTACATTTGGGATCAGATTCAGGCTTATGATATTTTGTATCTGTTGTATATAAATATATATATTGGTTTTTTGACCATTGCATTTCATATGAAAAAAACTCAAGCCACCTCAAAATTCTAAAACATTTTTCAGTTTCTGTTAAGTATCTCATTGCCAGAGTTACAGAAGCAGTGACGATGGGAAGTTACTAGGAGACAGCAGAAGAAAATCACACCTTTTTGCCAGTTTGCTCAGCTACAACTGTTGTCTTTTTATTTTCAGGAACTGAATCCTATTTTTCTGGTTATTCAGCCTGGACCTCTGTCCTGTCTACAGAACTGAGGCACCCTTTGGATATGATTTGCCTTGTTTTGGATATGATCTGCCAGTGTGCAGCACTGCAAGAACAGCAGTAACAACTACACATCAATAGCTTTTCTCACAGAATCCCACTGGATGCTCTGTTCTGCCCTGGTCATAAGTGGTGACATTTTCCTTACCTGTTTGGGAAGATTAGTTTCGATTGGACAATAAAAAGATGGCTAAGGAAGAAAAACCATCTCTAAAGAAAGCAATTCAGTTTGGTATTAATGGATATATTCCATCAGTGCAACTATGCATCAGAAATGAAAATGCCCCCCAAAGTTATTATGCTTGTTTTGACTACATGCAAATAAAACACATGTGAGTGAATAAAGCTGGATCCCTAATGGAGAGCTGCTGTCAAAAGAGAATCAGGAAAGCCATAGACTCAACCTTACCTTTAAATTAGTTAACTGAAACAGCCTGTTGCATTTTTGTAATACAGTGACCATGTTAGCTGCAGGTAAAAATTCCTGCACTCCTGAGCTACAAGAAATCTTTCTTTAAATTTTATATTTAATTTACCTTAGTTTTTGGTCTAATCTGCAATTAAATTTGGAAGAGAATCCCTAAAGAGAACATGCCATTTGAAAATATACATAATAACAAGGAGAAGAATGATCAGCTCCAGGAGTAAGGTGTTAATTTGTATCTTAGGAACAATATTAATATACAGGTCAAATGTCAAATGAAATGGGTCGCAGAGAAACACGTTATTTACAAACTTTAAACTGTGACTCAATGGCCCAGCAAAACATGAAAATGCGCCCAGTGCTGCTGAAAAGGAACAGTCTGGACTCGGCAGATTTTATGAGACACCCCCAGCACCGCAGGAGCAAATCCCAGCAAGTTCGGTTCAAGGATGACGGTGTCAGCACCAAGGCACAGCTGGAAGCTCGTCCTGCCCAAGACACAGCATTCTCAACTGGAAAACCAGAAATATTTAGGGATCACAATTTTCTGCTAGCTCAGTCTCCAACTTTTCCAAGGGCTCAGAAGGGGCTTCGGAATATTGCCATACAAACTTCTCCCAGCCTCAGGAAACACTTCCCGGTCTTTAAAAGGAAAAAGCTGACAGTAAGCAAATCACTGACAGAAATGCCAGCGGAGCCTGCAAACCCTATCCAGGTAAATGGCAATCTTTGTGAAGCAGACATTCTGTCCTCAGAGCTCTGCTACCTGAGGATAAGTAATCACTTGGAGGATGGATGCAGGAATAGCGAGGTGGGCTTGGCTCAAAGGTCATCAAAAGCACAAAGCAATGGACCGAGGTACTCGGACGATTTCTCAGCCTCAGACAAGACAACTGCGTCTACACAGGTGCCTGAATACATTCATGTGAGTTTTCCACAGGACAGAAACGCTCCCCTGGATGCACCAGACACAACCACAGTTTTGAGTCATTCACTACACTCTCCTACCGTCATCAACAGCAGCGAAAGTCATGAAAACAGCACACTGTCATCTGATTCTGAAAGAGCAGAGCCCTGCCTAAGCAATTCTGTGAGCTGCAGTGAATGGAACCCCCATTCTGCTGCTCGTGAAACGGAGAAAAGCGACCCTGAGCCGCCTGTAGCCAGTAGAGATGCCAGCAGTAAGGAAAGCACTCCCCTGTCACCCCCATCAAATCACAGCTCATCTCCTTGTTTCCTCAGAGACTGTCACCAGGCAGGAGAGCACAAGCCAGATTCCAGCTGCGTGACGTTACCAAGTGATGATCACCCAACAGTGGCACTGGCCAGCAGTAACGCACCAAAACCACGGCTGCCATGTAACACTGAAATGGAGAAAAATTCCACCCAGTCAGATGTTTCCCAGTCCAACAGCTGTTTAGAAGGATTTCACATAAAGTCTTATCCGCCAAGGAATGAAATAAACCCGCAAAGCAACAAAGAGATTAACGAAATAAATCAAATTCACTTGGCACATGGCGAACTCTGTGCCCTACAAGGCAGGCTGCAGTCTGTAGAGGAATCCTTGCAGTCAAACCAGGAGAAGATTAAAGTCCTTTTGAATGTAATCCAAGACCTGGAAAAATCCAGAGCCCTCAGTGAAGGGTATGGTTCATTTTTAATATTAGTAATTTATCAGAAGTGTAAAGTAAATATTATCATTGTTTTAACCTTTGCTACTGAAAAACAAGGCTCTTCTGATATTTAAAGATGAGTGCAAAAATATGTCTTACACCCTTTTTGTGGTATTTGGGCTTCAGCAGAGAAGCAAGTTCCTTCATAGCTTGGCTTCAGCTGACACTGCCTTTACTAAATCCAGTGCAAGACCCAGCTTAACAACCCCCTTTTTTATTTAGATTTAAGGTTTTCAAAGCATGGCAAGGTCAGATACACACAGAGTGCCAGACTGAGAACTAAGGACAGAGCAGGTGAAGGCTGTCAGCAAGAACTCACTTCAGACTCTCAGGTTTCAGAGTGGCTCCCTTCTGCACCCCCATAATAATGTAAAAACACCCTGTATTTATTGTCAGTTTGGTGACACAGGGACTGTGCCAAGGCTGCAAGCAGTATTCATGCATTATTATGCATTATTAATAATAATGACACCATAAATGCAACTAACATCCAAAGACTGGAAAAAGTTAAAATAGAATTATAAATATTTTTTATGCTCAAAACAGGTTTCAGAATATCCCAATAGAGCTTTCCAAACTATCAACAGCAGCTCTTACAGTAATTGCATCTAGGACACACTTTAAAGTTCTGTTTTGTTGTTAAGTAGCATATCCTTCAAACAATTTATCTTTGAAAAGCTCAGAAATACATCAAGGGAATAAAGGTTCCATTTTATTTTTTAAGGGAAAAAGAACATGAAGAGACTATGCTACCGTAAATTTAATCTTTAGCACAGGCACCTCATGCATGTAGGTAAATCACTTACGCATGCAAAACTGTACTCTTAATTTAAAAATTAGATCATGTGTATCAGTTGTACTTACTGATTACAATAATGACCAAATCAGGTCATTTTCCACGTTTCCACAATGCAAACACCACAAGAAGGCTGCATTGAGGGTTTTGTGTGGGTGCAGTTGAAGAAAGAGCCCAGAGCACGATGCTGCTGTGCTCACACCACCCAGCATCAGGGCTCTGCCCTTGTTCCCATGTGGGCAGAACTCTCAGGGTAGAACCAACTGAGGCCAGAACTTTATATACCCCAATATTCTTGCAGCTTCTGAAGGAAAAAAAAAAATTTAAAAAAAAAATCTATTTGGAAGTTTTTTCTCTTTCCATATATTTTATCTTGAAACTGAAGTTAATTTGTATTTCTGTTGAATGACTTTACAACTTACAATTAAAATAAGAATTTACACTCATTAAAAACTGAAAATAATATAAATCAAATTAGCAAGTGGTTTCACTCCATACATATTACCTTTTTTTAATCTGGAAACCTTAACTGGTAATGTCCTTCTGGCTGTTAGCATGAAAATACTTTCATTAGCTTCCACTGTGCCCACATAAATTCTTGTTCTATATAACATTTTACCCATACAGTCCAGCTACACTCCCTCAGAGGCTTGTTCCATGTGATTTTCTAGCACCAAATTTATAATAGCCTAAACACAAGAGACAAAATCCATGTAGACAGACTAACAGCAAAAATGCAGAAAACATTTCCAACACTCCAACCCCCAAAAATTCAGGTAAGAGACAAGATTTGAGGCAGGGATCCAAGTCTGTCTCAAGTTTAAGCAGTCATTGCTCTGTTGTGATCTCCATCCAGACATCACCTGTGGTTCTTTAGGAAGTGACAGGAAAGAACACCCACTCCTTCTCCCCTGCATGCAGCTCTCTAGGGGAGAACCTAAATTTCAATTACATTTGCAAATCTGCCCATAGCAAAGACTAATTTGCAGTGAAGCATGGTCAGATTATCCAGCAATATTTATAATCCATTTCTGTTCAGTTACCACATGGCTGAACAGAAAAAAAATTGTCAAATATCTTCAAGTGTCACTCTGAGATTCAATGAGAAGCTTTAATCCACTTGGCAGATTCATCTCACAGTAATGCTGAATGTTCCAAGCACTTGTATTGATATCACAACAATGCACATGAAGATCTCCCATTTTTCCCAAAACAATCAAAAAATTATTTTGGTACCAGCTGACCTCCCCTAATTCAAATAAAACTTGTTAAATATAAGTGTTACACTTTCTTCAGGCATAATGAGCCACCAATCTCAACCTGTTTCTAATGCACATCTCTCCATCATAAAAATATTTCAGCTCTAGTTAGTGTTAAGCATGAAAACTCACTTTTCTTGTTTCCTCAACGTTACAAATTTGTAACTTATCAGCAGTAAAAATCTGACTTGGTTATACTCAAATAAGGAAACATGGAAAGGGAAGACTCGAAAGCATAAGGACAGAGGTCAGACTGATTTAGAAATTTGCATGGATTTTCAAATATTTGAAAGTGTGTTTGTTAGAAGCAGTCTCACGTCTGAGTGTTTTCCTAACAAGTGTTCATGCAAGAACCAGCAACCAGAACTCTTAACAGCATGAGGTGGCAAAGATGCAAGACAAGGCTCACAGGGTTTGTGTGTTTTTAAAGAAACTTTCCAAAGTAGAATTTGACACCAGAATTTTTAGTAGGGCTGACAGAAATGGTGACTAGAATGGCTTTTATTCATAAAAGATTCCAAGCTCTGTTATTATCTGTAACTCCACCTCTCATGAACTGCTCTCTGTTCCAGGCGAAACTTCTACCACACTGGGCAGGACCTCAACAACTGCAGCACCTGTCAGAACACGGCGTGCATCATTTACAGGTACCTCGCTCCCTCACACAGCTCTGTCCTGCCTGCACATCTCCCAGTTGCACAAAACAGTCTTTTGCTCACACTTAGAAAATGTCTCAACCTTGACTAACCCAGTTTTTAAGAAAAGGCCAAGTGGTTTGTATGAGGTGCGTGGTTTGTTCCCCAAGCAGAAAACAGTTCACAGTGGTGTTAGCTGAGAGGGAGACTGGACTTGGGAGAATTCAAGCAGAAACTTCCCTCTAAAGCTTCACAGTGTTATCCCTGGCATGCTCTGAAAACCTGTGATGCCATTTCTGACGATGAAATTGGGGTTTTCTGTAATAACTTTAGATTTTGGAAAGACAAACTCTCTGTTCTCTGAATGCCAGTGAGCTGCAGCTACAGCTCATGTTAACAAATCCAAAACAAACCCAAAATTCCCATGCTGTTCACCTCAGTTGCTGTTAATTTCAGAGAGTGCAATTTGAGTGTAGGCTACTTCAGATTTCAAGTGCAGTTTATGCTAAACTCTTATGGCCAGAAAGCTTTGCAGGGCCATGTTCTGGGAGCTGTAATGATCCAAAAGCTGTGTCTGTACAAACACACTGTGAGAGCCTTCAGCTGCCCAGACACCAACCCCAAAGCCAGCAGGTACCAAGTCTTGCTTGTACTGCACTTGTATTTTGTCCACTCAGTAAGGGAATTTATAAAGACATTATCTAATCTCTGCAAGCTCAGTTACGAGGCAGAAAACCCACATCTTGGGTTTTGATTACATTTACAAAAATAAAGGGTAAGAGAATTTCTCTTTGAGGCTGAAACATTTTCCTTTGTTTCAAAGAACATGGCAGACCATTATCTTCAACAGTTTGTAATCACTATAGCATTAACTTTAAAAAATGGAAATAATTAATAGAAAATACTCACACATGTTCTTCATGAACCAAATTTAGTAAAGAGCTTAATAAACTAGACAGAGCATTGGAACCCATTATTCAACATGCAACTCAGTCCCATACTGATGTCCTAAACCTCTGGTAATGAAATTTCCAAGCAATTAACATGTCACAGATTAAACACCACAATTCCTCTGAGACAAAGCTGTGGATCTTCTTCACAGCCCCCTGCATACTCTGGGAAGTTACACGACTTATCCAAGAGCACAGACTGGATCCATAAGAAAAGAAAAAAGATAAAAAATTTCCTTTACTTTATCGTGGTCTCTGAATAAACAATCTCTGTGTGTTTTATGGGACTAGACATCAACAGGCCACTCCCTAGAATTTATAGGGAATTTTACAGACTACCCTTGACCACAGGATGCTTTCTCTCTTTGGAAAAATACCCTGTGTTTTTAAGGTTACGTGGTTTCAGTGCAGGATAGATCTTGGACAACAAGCACCATCATTCAAAGGAAAAAAACAGAGGAAGTAAGAAAACATTCAGGGACCTTTTTGATTTATCAGGTAGTTTGCAACAATAATGGTGCCTGGAGGCTCACATGGCAATGATTAATAGAACATGTACAGAACACAGGTGCTCTAAAAAGTTTCTACTTTTAAGAGACAAGGAGGAAACAGTAAGGAAACAGTAGTTTTTGATTTACAAAGGTGTTCCACAGGATGTGGTTATGAAAAAAGCATTCTGAGTGACTAATATTTGAAGTTCATTAGACAATAGCCTGAAAGAAGCAATTGTTATCAGTGATTGCTCCAGACAAACATGTGCAATTCCTGTGTTTTATGTGGCCTGAAATGTCCATGCAAGTATTTTCCCTAAGACAGCATCACATTTGTGATTATAAAATCAAGTGTTTTATCTTTCTCCCAGTTTTCCTGCTCCTAAAGAGCCTCACTCCTCCCTGATGCAATCCTGCACATGCCGAGTGCTGGGTTGCTGTCACTGAACCATCTTTATCACACACAGTCCCTGAGTCAAACAATGCATTAATCTCACAGAAATCCCCGTGTGGATTACACTGATCACTAAAGTAATAAAGAGCTTTTCAGCCTAACAGTGACTGTAAATTCAGCTTTATTAACTACCCAGCAGGGATTCCAGGCTTGGGATTTTCCATCTAGATCGTGTAATAGAAATGTTTGCATTGTAATAAACAAATGCAAGTAGCAACTAAAACCAGTTATCATGGACAGTATTAAATGAAGACTGAATTGACCTCCTGCCTCTGGAGATGATATCTCCAACATTAAATTAAAAACTCTGTAGAAGGGTGGAGAAAAGGAACATGAGCAGATGCTGCCCTTATGTATTCTATAAACCCAGCATTTCATTCTCCAGTGCCCTTGCTCTGTGAATATTGAAAGGTATTAAGTTGCAATTTTAGCAATAAGCTGATAAAATGCAAGAGGCACTGATTTTATATCACTTCCTTCTGCTTTTTTTATATTTATTATGCATTGCTTCTTGTTCAAGAGATCCATCTACTCTTTTCTAACTGAAAATAATCCTCTTGCTTTCTTTTTACCCATTGAATTTTATTACTTAGTGAAAAATCCCAAGACACGTGAATTAAGGGAAATGATCTTCCAGTTAATTTTAACATAGTATTTAATGATTTTATAGATTTTATATAAAAATACAATTAAAAGCTTGTAAAGATTTGCACATTTACTAACTTTCACAGATTTCTTCTGATCAGTGCCAAAATCAGCTTCAGAGCCTTGAAGTGGCATCCCAACCCCTTTAAATAATGCTCTTTTCCTCCCACAATGGCAAATACAACCTTTCCACTCTCCCCTAAAACCTTCATAGCCAACAAGGTTGATACAACTCACTCTCCTGCCCAGAAAAAATGATTGAAATAAGGAAAATACATACAATACTGCTTTATTCCTGACCACATTGCCTCTTTTGAACCTTACATTAATTTCTATGCACTTATCTGCTGTTACCTAATTATCATCTTGGCTCTTGTTTGACATCAATAATAATTAGGGCTTTCAATTGAGGAAATGAGTTCTACTGTCCTCTTAACTAACACCACATATCTCAAAGACTTACAAAGTGGCTTAATTTCATATATTTTTGTTCCTAGTCTGTGTCCTAGTGGGTGACACTCACATTTAACAAAGTTAAGTATGTGAGAGTTTTTAATTACGAGCATATGACTGTCGGATTATGCGATCAAAATCTGACCTTTGAATAAAATTGAAAGGTCATCCTAATATATTTTTATATTTGGGCACAATGTTGGAGTTCTTAACTCGCATGAAGTAAAATTTTTTGCTAAAAAAAAAATAAACAAGAGGTGAACTTGTTTTCAAAGGAAAAACCCCTAAATGCCCTGTGTTTTCCCCAGGCTGTATCACTGCACAACACTAAATTATTCTGATGAGGGAAGCAGCCTTTGACATGTTCTTTAAAGGGGGAATTTCTCACTTACTAGCATAGGTCTCTCAATTTTTTTTTCCATAGTGTAGAATATGACTTCAGACAACAAGAAGGAAGATTTCATCAGATTTTGAAAACACTGGACAATGCAGAGCAAAATCCAGCTCCAGCTTCACCTCAGAAGCCTCCACCTGATCCTCCTGCTCCTGAGAAAAAGGAGTTAAGGAGAAAAACAAAAAAGGTGAAAAGAAAATGCTTCTGGTGGATTTGACTTCCTCATGCATCCTTTTACATTTCAAAAGACACTAAAACAGAAAGAGCCTGAGAGCACACACCTGAAAATGTGCTATTATGAAATCAAAAAGGTTAAGAATGTTTAATTAGTGTACCTGAAAAATCAAAATAATTGAATTTAATTAAATCAGCTCACTGAATAAAGGTGCATGAAGATACAATTTTCAAGAAAAGGAATTGTTTCTTTCAAAAGGAAGTTCTCATTTTTTTCCAAGGACACTTTCATATGCTTTGTAAAGACCTTTTTTTCAACTTTCCAAAAATAACAAGTTTTAAATCTCTACTTTAAAAAACAAAGGTAGACAAAGCTGAGCATGTCACATGGCCTTCATTTCCCATTTATAAGCAACATGGACTAAAAGGGAAAAAACTTCATCGAGCTTTGAACAAACCACATCATCAAGAACAAATTCAGGGAAACCTAAATTGTTCAAACAAATCTCTCCTCAAAGGAGACAATTATAATTATTTCATATCCCCACTGAAATAATTTTGTTGCTGTCATCTAATATTGAACAAACAAAAGAATTTCAGCTTAAGTTTTAACTATATCCTTTTCTTTGTTCATTATAAAAAGCCACCATTTAGAAGTTTCAGCCATTTAAGGGACTTCTCTGGAAAGAATTGGGGAGTTGTAAAACAAGAGAAGGTCACAGTAACTCTTGTCTTAAACCCCTGCTCAAGCAAGGTCAGTGAATTTGAGTTGTGAGTATCTCCAAAGACAAGAATCCTCAGCTCCTTGGGAAAGGCTGTTCCAGGGTTTTTCCCTACCATCTACTCTCAACCTCCAGCATTCTGGTTTGTGTCCACTACACCTGGCTCTGTCCAACTACACCTGCAAGAAGAGCTCCATGGATGATGAATCCTCTCTCCTAAATCTTCCAAAAGACTGAACAAACCCAAATGTCATTGTCTCATCTCCCACACTGCAGCCACAGCCATCCTGCTGCTGTCCCTGCACTCAGCTGATGGATTTCACACACCTGGAAGCCTAAAACTGGACACAGTCCCTCAGAGGCCATCACACAATTGCTGGATAAAGAGGAATAACTATTTTGGCTACTGTCTAACTGAATCATTTGCCCAGTCCATCCATTTAAGACCTGTACTGCTGTACAAAAATATCCCAATATTTTTTTTCGCCTTAAGATGTAAATTAATATATGATGAAAAGTTGAACATAATAATAATATTTAGTGAACTGATCTGTATTACACACACAAAAAATAATTATATACGCTGAAAAGGTTTTATCAAATATCAATGCAGCTACTTCTTTCCTCCAAAAATACTCAAGTTACCATTAGCACCATTGGGTGTGCCAATGGAAGCCAATTTATGATTGGTGATCCTATTATTTTATTCATGAAAACATGGTCACCTTTCATATGGGGGGCAGGGGGGAAAAGGTTTTCCAAAGCAAGTTGAGTGGAATGTACTACAGACCTTTTCTTAGAAGTGGCCCTGGTTCAGGGTATTCTATAGATTAAACCCTGCATCTTATTTTTCTAAGTCATCCTGTGTTAATTGTGCAATGTTAGTTTTAAATGTCTGTACACTTTTTGTACACTTCTGTGTTCCTTGAATTCTTAGGGTTAATTGCACATTTGAAAATACATTAAAAACAATTTTGCACAGAAGAATTTTGTCTGGAGAAACTAACTTCTTTATAAAAAGAATCTTTTAGAAGAAAGTATGCAATATTCCATGGCTTAATTTATCAAAATTCTAAAGGACTGACACTTAAAACACATTTCTATGTTAATTTCAGTTAGTACAGAAATGACAGGAACAAAACTGTTGTTATTTTAGAGGCTTTTTAGAAGGAAATTAACTTTTTACTAACATATCTTTAGATTCCTCCAGTGAGACAGAAAAGCTCTTCAATAATAGGTTGTGGTTATAAAAAAGGTAAGAATTAAATGACTCCATCAGAACACATCACTATGTTACACTCAAGTACATGCACTGCTTGTGCTGCTGTGCCAACACCACTGATTCCTTTTTGGCATCAGTCTCTATAATTGATGCAGTGAAGGATTTATTAGTGTAGAAGTTATTCTTGTGTATTAAAATAACATTTTAAGACCAATATCCTCTGTGGTAAAGTATAATAACAAGCAACACCAAGAGCTTTAACACTAGTAACAAAAGCAAGGGCTTTTTCTGTATTGACTTTTTATTAAGTTATGATACAAAAGTAACTTTTTTGCCTTTCTTTTTGTTGACAAGCACAAAAAGTGCTCATTTTAAGCTATCTGATTTTGGGTTTACCCACATTATGCATATGACGCCTTCAATTTATTTTCAAAGATAATTTAAACAAACCACAGCACTTTGCTTCACCACATAACACCAATCAATTCCTGTGTCAGGAGAACTATGAAAACTCTTCAGTTTAAGAAAGTTCAACCAAAGGTAGTTATAAGTAAGGCTCTAAGTCTTATGACCTGAAGAAACATCAATACTCATAAAAATCTGAAATACACTGATTTAAGTGTTTACAGGTTTCATATTTTAATGCCTGAGCTTGATGGGATTCAGAACCATAGCCAATTTTTAATCCTTAATCTCCCAGTCCCAATTAGCTGTTGTTTTCCAGATTCCTGACTCTGTGGATTTTGATTTTGCTCTCAGTCAGTAAAGTCTGGATATGAAATTGTGTTTGTGCCTTTGCCCCTGGAGCAGCAGGGAAGGGCAGGAGGCTCTGGGCCAGCCAAGCCTCAGCCAAGCAGGAACAGCCACTTCTGTCCCTGCCTTCCCTCTGCCCAGAGTCTTCAAACTCACCCCCTTCAAGGACAGAAAATATGGAATTCCAATGCTGTGAAAGCATTATCCTTTCTACTGCAAGGAGTTTTTACCCCCAGTCATTCCCATGGTACTTGACACTCAAAAGGTTTTCTACATCAAACTTGAGAGAACTTTGGAAAAAAAACAACTTTTGTCCCACTGAAAGGTGTTGGTGGGGAGTTGTCAGTCGTGGATACATCAAGAGCAGGAAAAGGGAAACGCTGTTTAGCTGCTGTTTTGTTTAGATTTTAAAATGTGCATATCTTAGCAATATAAAATAATTAAAATTTAAAGCTTTGTGACACATAATTGGAGAATCTTGGCTATATGAAAATATGATATGAAAGGGTTTATGGGAAATATGATATTGGGGTTTTTATTTTAGTAATTAATTATTAATTCCTATAGGAAAGAAAAAAGTGCCAGATACACACTACACAATTTATAATGTGAAGATTGGAACAACAGTAGAAATTTGCAGACTGTTGGAAGATAAAAGTATTGGCTACAAAAAACTTCTCTGGTTTACAAAATAACAGCATAATCACTAAAACTAGCTCCCAGAGCAGGAAATAAATGTTAGAAATACAAACACATTTTTAAATAAAATTGAAAAATAACCAACAACTCCCCACAAGTTGTCATAAAACCCTACCAAAAAATCCAAATCACAGCTACCTGCCAGCACTTGATTATGAAAATACTGTGGGCTTCTGAGAAATACATATTTAAATGATATATGCTATATATAAAACATTGCACAGAATGCAGCATATTCCAAAATTACTGTATTTGAAACTGTTGTTTTATGGAGTCAAACTGACTTTCTTTAAAAATTAAAAATGTATGAATAAAATACTGATTTGTCTCCTGTTACAGCAGTTCATGTAGGGCTTCTGATGGTTCTGTGCACTATAATAATCCTGCCAGCATAGACACACAACATCTTCCTAATGACACTCAATATCTAATGTATGTTTTGTATATTTCTAGGCCCTTTAAATGTGATGTTATCTTTTGCAATAAAACGAGATATTTTTATTAGGTTTCAGGAATGAATTAATAATAAACAACATTTAGATTACAAAGGAAGGGAACAGCTGTTCTTTGGGAAAAGAAAAAATAAATGGAAAGCTAACAGGCATGTCATGGAATCATTCTTGCAGCATTTCCAGGTACAGCAAGGATGTCAATTTGAATATCAAACAAAAGAGCTGCAGCTTTTAGCTAGACCATGAGTGTATTTGAACACATCAAATTCTCCAACCACTGCAGCTCTGTAAATAGTTTCTGTGGTTGTTGTCTGCTCTAGAGTGGCTTTGCTTAGTAGAGCTCACAGATTTCTTTTTGGCAAAGTTTTATTTGTAGAATATTTGATATAAATACTGCCTAAAAACATTTCTGTGTAGCATAGCTACACACTTATTTCATCATGTTAAACTGATATTGTAATCAAAATCAAGTCCAGAAATACTAAAGGAAACTTTTTATGTGCATATAGTGGATTTATGATATTTCTATTTACCTATTCAAGCCAAGACTGAAAACAAGTATTTTTGTGTTCTACATGGTTTATAAATTTGACTTCTATAGTTCCTGTAGCAGGACTTCATTACATGACAATAACCTTTAACTAAAAGTTTAAATCTCATGAGGTATTCAAGGTAAGGCTTGAGTAGCCAGTTTCAGACAATAAACTTGACCCTCTTCATGAAAGTGTAGAAGCCCTTCTACAACTACAAACAGCGAAGATTTTGTGGGCTTTTAAGAGCAAAAACTACCAAGCAGCTGTTAAAGCCTTCAGCTGCTGAAACACCACAGTGAAGGCAAGAATGGCATTTAACTAAGTCTTCCCTGCAGTAGCAGCAGAGAGCCAAATTACCTTTCCACCACCTCCTTCTCCTGGGGAGATTATTTCTTTCTGAGCCTGACTCTTCTCAGTAATTACATGAACACAGCTCCCAGCAGGCACTTACCAGCTAAGCCCAAGGCAGAACCCTCCCTTTCCCTTTTTCCCTTCAACTGGCATCACAGCACAAAAGGATCCAGGCAACTGTAAAGCCAGATCTCTGCCAACAAGCTAGAAGATTGTGAAAAGAACACCTGAATATGAAAATTAACCTGCTTAACCCTGTCAGAAAGCAAAAAATCCTCTCAGGTAAATCAGATCCAGTTATCTGTCAGGTGCAAGGCATTTCAACTTGCAAGCAATTATAGGTTTTGTAAATTGTAACCATTGTTCTTATCAGCATAAATCAGTATTAGCATTACTTTCTATAGCATTTTCAAGTTATACTAAATTACACTGCAGAAGATAATAAAAATATTTGCAACATTCACAAACAAGTAACAGACTTAAAAATCTAGAGTAACCTTCTGTCCTTCTGGAAGTGATAGATTTGAAATGTCACTTATATCTGTATAACTTCAGCTACACAGACCAGCTGCAGAAATTCCACATGTCCCACCTGTACTTGCAGAATTCACCATATTTTCAGCAATTTGAGCTCATCTAAGCATTGTCCTGGACATAATTCTTGACTGTAGGCTTCATTTTGAAAAGATCAAGCATTTGGGCTTTCACAGCGAGTTTGACCCTCTCAAAAGGGTTAAAACAAACCTGAAAATCAACTTGGTGAACTAAAGTAGAACACAGAGCATGGAAAAAGCTTCTTTTGCCAGTTATTTCTGAATAAAAAAGGACTTTTGCTCATTAAAAACAATTTATTTGCTTATAAAAGGCTACTCTGTTAAGAAGTATTGCTTCAGCTGTAGAAAACATAGCAATTTATTGGAATTCTGCTTTGGAAAACCTCCAAAATGCCCAATAAACAAATATGTAGAGGTTCTCATGAACATAATTAGAAGCAACTGAAGTGCATTTCAAAATTCACAGTGAATTTGCTCTTTTCAGGTTAAAACAGCTGAAGAAATTACAGTAGATGGGAGGGGAAAGAAAAAAGAAGCAGATTTTCTAAGCCATTTCAATTTACTGTAACAAGCTTGTTTCCTACTGGTTTCCTAATGGATCTTTTATGCAGGATTAAAACAGCTTCGTTTTGCCTTTTCATGTGCTGTTTATGGTATCCAGAAATAGTTCTTAACAGACTGCTTAGGTCATGCACAGCACTCCTATCACACTTTCTTTGTACAGAAAACACTTTCCAGCACTCCAGAGAACTGAAAGGGTCACTGGTCTTCATTCCAAACCATTCCCTGTTGTGACCATGGATGTGCCCGAGGGTTCAACAAGTGCAGCAACAGCCTGGAGTTCAAAACAGCTACAGAGATGCCTCAAACTTGCAGATGTACCACCAGGGAGTCCAAAGCAACCACTGGCAAATATTTCCTCTGGGGAACTCAATTAGTCTCCTCAATTATTAGGAGCCTAATCATTAGGAGGCACACATGCTCTGGCTGGCAATGATCTAAAACTGTTATTTTCCAATAGAAATAAACAGGGAAACACAGGATGTTTTTAAAGGCACACAATGTACCTCTTGTGGCCAAAACCATCAAGCAAATGATGCTATGATTTTGTAGAATAAAATAAATCTCCGAAGACAAGCCATTAAAAAGCATCTTCCCATAAGTGAACAGTCTGAAGGGCAAGCTCTGAATACCCAGTACATTCCCACATAGTCTAAATCCAGAGGAGTGCTCAGGTGATATGTACTTAAATCTGAATAGATTGCAAAATCTCAATATAACTCAAACAGAACCTTAAATCATGGAACCTCCACAAAATAAAATCTCAGGTGAGTGTTTAGTGCCAGAATATGCCCAGATATTTTTTTTTAGTTTTACTCATACAATTTCACTATAGATTAGTAGAAATATTCTTTTCAGTGCCTTAAACCATGTATTTTATGCAGGTTTGCAAAACTTTGTTCTTTTTTTTGAAAATATCAATTAACTTTCTATTTATCATTTGTTCTCTTAAAGAATGTTCAAATCTTATGACTATACTTCAAAATACTGTGACTACAGTGTCACAGCTGAATGAAAAAAAAAAGCAAAGCTTGAGACTTTTTTAATTAAAAGCAAATAATTCACAAGGATGCCACAAATGCTATATTTGTATTTTTATAAAATGAGTTTCAAAGCATTGAAAATGCATTAAAATATTACTCACAATTAATGGATCTCGTCCCATTGTAATAACAGTTCTGTTCACTGTGCGTAGTAACTGCACCATTATTTCTTGAATATGGTGAAAAGTTGAAGCCTGCAAGTGAAAAAAACCAGAGTTTTGATATTAAAATAATATCTCTTTGAAAAGTAAGAAGAAACCAATTATTTCCATTTTGACAGTTCAAGTTGTACAATATAACAGCCCTATTGAAAGAGCAACACTAATTCTTCTTGCTCACACTGCTCCTTAGTTCCAGCAATTTCAGTGGAATACTCGTGTCCAATTTCAATCCAATTTCAGCCCAATCTACTCCACAACTGGTTTTTGTTTCAAACAGTCACTTCCCATCTCTCACTCAAAGGACTCCTGCTCTCCCCCTAACTGTGCAGTCTGTAGCTTAACCCTGGCACAGTTAACTTGAGGCAAATTCTCTCCCAGCTCCCCTATCTGTCAGTGCTCTCACAGGGCAGGCTGGGGCATAGGAATATTCTTAGCTGGCAGTCACAAATACAGAGTTATTAAAGGAGAAACTTGTCCTCTGTACCCAAGCTGCTCTGGGAAGGCACAAACTGGACATGGTTGGCCCAAGTACTGCTCTTGCTGCCTGGAGGACAGTATTTGGTTATTTATTTTAAAACCCTGAGCAAATGGGCATGACCTCCTGTTCACCACTTTCACTGACCTTGCTCTGATCACTCGACAACTTGGGAAAGCAGATGCAACAAAAAAGAAAAAGTCTAAACAAATTTCCAGTAAAAAAGGATATTTAGCTTACTCCAAGACCTTTACTTAATGTCAGATATAGCATGGAAAGAACACAATCACAGAAGCCATGTCGAGTTCTTAATGTTTTAGGTAGCTGAGAAACTGCCCCAGGTTCTGTTTTCCCTCTGAGTCAGCCAATGTCTTCTTTTTCTTTCTCCTATTCTGATTGCCAGATACAACCACACACCTCAAAAAAGGGACCTTCCTCACATCTGGCAATTTATTTATTGTTACCATTTAGTCCTCCTGTGTCCCTTGACAATGACACACAAGCTGAAGGGATCCCCTCACCTGTCACAGCATTTCAGAAGTTGTTATATTCTATAAATGAAAAACATAGTCACAGAATAATTTGTGTTTGGTGTTTCCTTCTTTAAAATTTCACTTTCTCTGGTTCAGTCCTGTTTATAACACGACCACACTTGAGAGTGGCTGCACAGAAGACACATTTGTTGTTTTTATAACATTGTTTATCACTATAATTTAAAAAAAAATTATCAACAGCCAAAACTGATAAACTATCTAGTGTCATTTAGCACAGGGATATAATTTGTTCATTAGTTTCCCTTTTTTTTAATTCAAAGATGAGGGCTCATATAATGTAAGTTCACTTCCAGATTTCAGTATGTGCTATACCATAATTAGTAACAATTCAGAACATTGCATAATGAGTTTTAACATTTAGCCCTGACTCCATCATTAAAGATGAGCCCTATTCTTAATTCACAAGTAGCACATAACAAACCTCTCCTGGAAAGACTATTACATATGCTCAAGCACACAAAGGTTATTTTCTACCAGACCTTTGATTTTCAGAGAAACATTAGCAAATGAAATAAAATGGTTTCTCTATGAAACTGAGACTCCTTTTCTTCTTGATAATCTAAGAAACGATTAAGCATTCAATAACGACATTGCTAAATTAACAAAAATTGTTTTCACACATTGTCAATACACAAGATTTCAGCTTTTATCTTACAGCTTCTAGCTTCAGAAGATGGTCTAACAACCAACTGCAACTTGTGCTTTTGCAGATCATTTTTCTCTGCACATGGATGACATGGGAAAACCCACCATCATTTGGCTTCAGTCCATTGATTAAGCATAAGATTTTAAATTAACTACTTGTATCATGTATTAGTGTTCTCTTGGAAAAAAAATAATTGTATTATTCCATTTAATTAAATATGGTGATCAAAAATGTTTGTCTTCCCTGTTGGAGAGATTTGCCAAGGCATGGAACAAGCAGGGTTCATGCTCTGCAGGCAGGTCAGCAGGGGAGTGTTCTCACAGAACTCAAACACCTTTGGGTTCCTTGTCAGGCTGGATGGCACAGATGGGTACACAAATTAGCTAATAGAAAATCCAAGCCAGACAAAATTTCACTCTTTCAAAAATACCTGTACAGTGTAAAAGCAGAGGCTGTTTGAGTTAGCTTTCATTTTCTATTTAAATTGCTACAGAATTGGGACAGAAAAAGCAATTCTGTTGTTTCAGAGTCAACCCTGCAGTTCAGATTCTGATGGAGTGTTCATTTATTTGGACAGTGGCAAACAGAGACTCACTGAATGGCTGCTTGGGAATTACAACATTACCCAGCCTGTACTTGAGATACCCACTTGGAAACACTTCTGTCAATTCATTTCAGCTGTCCCTGCTCTGTCTCCTCCCCAGCTCTCACCCTGCTCTCCCCTCCTCCCTGGCATGGGCTCAGTGAGAAACACAGGAGGCCTTGGCACTGTGCAAACACAATTCAGCAATAGCTAAAATTTCATTGCTGCATTATCAACACTGTTCTGGTCAGAAATCCAAACCATGGCACTGTGTGGGCAGCCACAGAGGAAATGAGCTCTGCACCAACCAGATCCTGTGTGCTCACTCTCTGGTGCACCCAGTTCTGTAACCTGTATCCCCTCTTTGACACACATACAAATAAAGGCACATATTAAAGGATAACAATTTCTTTTTTAAACCATAACTCATAATCCTGCATTGTTCTGGCTGAAAAGTCTCTGCAGAATACCTTAAGGTAATTGGCCTTGAAAGAACATGCAGAATTCCTGACTACATCCCTTTGAAATTCTCTTTTGCTAAAGCATTAAGATCTGCCATAAGTTAGGGAAATGCTTAAAAAATTTCTTTACAATTCTAAAATGCCTCCAGGCTTGTTTGCTACTGTTTGCTAAACAGCTTAAAACTCAACTGCTGCCAATTATTGACAATGCACAGAAAGAAGAAGATTCTTCATCTCTCTGGCACTTACAGTCTTAACCAAGATTTCTCTATAGATTCCAAGAGAAAGCATTTACCATTATATTTAATTTTTTAAGCACTATAAATAAAAAATTGTTCTGATTCAGTAAATCTTAAAACATAGTATATATGTCAGATTAGAGGCAAAGCCACCTCATGAAGAACTGCCAGACTGCATGAAACAAAGTGTTGTAAAGAGGAAAAAGAGAAGTGGTTTTAATTAAAACAGAAACAAAAAATCACTGATTTAATCATGACCTTCATCAATGACTTGCAGTTCTGAGATTTAACTGTATTTCACAGGTGCTTGAAGCACAATCTGAAGCTACAAAGCTAATTTCAGACATGATTAAGTCAAAACATGCCATTTATGTCCAAAAATTGTTTGCTGGAGAGGAATCTTAAAATCAAACCTTAGCATCTCACTGAGACACCCAACAGTGACTGTCTTGTCATAAAAATGAACTCACAAACACTACACAAAACAGAGATTTTTAACAACATGCTGGCTACCTGCAGAACCCAGCAGTGAGGCAGCAGCTGAAGAAAACAGCATTTGAACACAAGGATCTGATGATTCCCATGTTCCCACACCCTAAACAATGTGAGGCAAAACAGCAGAGCAGAGCAGGTAATATGAAAATATCCTTGCCTTTGACAAAGAAAATGCATTCTTCAAAAATTCTTTAACAACTTCAAAGATCACTTCACAGTATAAATTTTCACCACATGAAACAGAACAACTACTGCTGTTTTTTCTTCCCTGTCCTTTGTGTGTGTTCTATTTCTGGTGACTTTCACAAAATAAACACAATGCAAAAATATCAAAGTTAAGTTTCCAAAAAGTTTTGAATACTAGTCTGAAACCAGGTTTCTCTACTGAGATGGAAAAAACCAGAAGAAATAGGGAAAATACATTGGTGTTGTTAATTTTGTAACGTGATTCTGCTGCTAAAGGCTGAAACTTTCTCCTCCAGCAGGTCAAACTCTCCATTTTCTTAGAAAGAGGTTAAGAAATGCAGGGAATTAATTGTTGAATAGAAAACTGTATTCATTTTAGGGTTCAAGTGTAGTCCCAGCTGAAATAATTTGGTTAATTACCAAACCAATTGTCTGTATCTGGATCACTGTGAATAAAGGCATCCTGAAGGACACTGCCTGAACAATAACTCAGCCATATGTGAACACTTTCATTTGCCTACAGGTAACAAAGTATTTACTGCTGCAAGCAAATACAGCCTTGAAACAAGATTTCTCACTTAGGCTGGAAAATAAACATGTGTGTTACACTCCAGAGAAATCTGTAGTGGCTCTTAAAGACAGATCACTGTGTGATCCTTGGTTGCTGCTGTGTTGCCTTCCTTTGCTCTTTTTCCTCTGTCAAATAAATAATCTCAATAGAAGATTTTTCAGTACTGAAGCAGGATCAGTGTTTGATTAAAAAAAATGAGATAATAATCCATGGATTCCTCTGTCAAGGAAGGAAAAAGCTACGAGTGATGGCCACACATTTGCTGTTGTGGTTACAAAGCCCAGTGTTACAGTTTTATATATCCTAAAATCCATATTCTCTCTGACCAGCAGCTGCATTTCCAGAGGCAGGCCAGGGTGTGGACTTTCTGCAACAGAAGCATCTGGTTCTTTTGTTGATATCCCAACTATTCTATGATATTTCTTAGGAATTTGATGCTTCTATAGGTGAGCATGTTCTGATATCAGTGTGAGGTTTAAACTTACCCCAAGGGGCTTTTCTCCTTGTATCAGAAATGCATCAGTATTCCCTGCAAATATAATCTGTAAATAACTGTGACCCAAAAATCTCACAGAGAATCTCCAGTTTACCTTCCTTGAAAGAAACTATTGCAGAAATGCCACTTCTGTTGAACAAATGTAATTTTTTTTAATGCATCTGTTTGAAATTCTCAGCAATTCTGCTGTTCTGCATAATGTTCTCACTCACACAAAGATGAGCTACAAACCCATATTTTCAGTAGGCTTTAATGAGCTTTTAACATGTCAGCAACTGCTGCTATGGACAGCAACTGTTAAATTCAAAAATAAACTTCATTTATGCAGTACACATACAGAGAAAGTATTACTCATCTTGCTTTACAGTTGTGTTTTACCTTTTAAAGGATACAGTAACAAAACTGGTTACTTTGCATTAGAGCCTTATGAGATGATAACTTCGATTTTTGCCCTATCACGTTTTCACCATTTTTCTCAAGAATTACATTTCAAACTCAGAATTTCCAATATTTCTTTTGTATCCCCTTGGATCAATCCCTCCTGAACTGCTTAAGTCTAAACCAATGAGGCAAATAGCTCCTAATACACAGGGAAAGATTGCCCTGTGCAAACTGAAAAGCCTCAGCGGTATCAAAGATTTTTATAAAATCAAGATATATGCTGTAATGATTTCATTTACTAGGAAATGATCCAAGGAGCCACAGTGAAAAACCCCTAAAATGACAACTTGTCTTAATGCAAAGTCTACAAAGTTTGAACACGTGTATCAGAAGATTACAGCTGAGGAAAAATCAGCACATATTCACAGATTAAGAAAATTACAGTTTCTTCATGTAATTAATTATGATGTTTTCTCAGAATAAATTCCTCAAATAATTGAGAAGCTTCATTGAATAACCTGCTGCTCATTAAAAAGTGAGGGACTAAAAAATCAATTCAACATGCTCTCAAATGAGGAAAAAAAAGAACCACTCAGATGAAAATTTCAGTGTTCCAAAATTTCAGAAATCTGATAAAGAAACTACAGTCTCCAAGTGAAATACAGGAAAGAGTAATCTGTTTTACCCAGATACTGCTGAAAGCAGAAACCATATTCTACAATATTTGTACAGTGAAAAGCATTTGTTTCAGACACTGCAGGGGTTTTTATGAGTTTATTCTGTATAATTAAAATAATTACAGAATAACCAATGGGAAGCTGTGGTTGGAAGGGACCTTGCAAGGTCATGTAGTCCATGAAATCTCCATCATCAACTGGATCAGGTTACTCAGAAGTCACTACTCATCTTTAATACCTCAGCTGCCCTTTGGTTTATGAAAAATAGGAGAAAAGTTCAATTTGCCACTGACTTGCACTAAATATTTGAAAGAGATTAATCATCATCAATAATTTACTTACTAATCAGCTCAGGCTTTCTACAGACTTGGCCTCTCTACATCATCATCAATACTCACAGGTTCTTGACAGCTCAGCACCTCCAGGATGCTGTTAAGTAATTCAACACAGTACTTCCTCTCCTGGAGCTGGAGCTGCTGATCTTCCTTCTGTTCCAGTAATTCCCTCAGCTCTTTTGTAATCACAGGAAGCAGAATGTCCCTGCATTCTGAAAGAAAGCAAATTATCTTAACAAGAAATAGAAATTAAATAGTATGTGCAAAGAAACCCTCCCCCCCAAAGAGTGAAACACTTTATGCTTTAACAGCCACAGTCACAACGTGGAATTGTTGATTTTCCGATCGTGCCTTGGGAATATTCCAAACTTGTGTGGTATTTTCATAAGTCAACAATATTTTCATATATCAATACCAAAAGTTCCTGATAAAAATAATTTTCTTCAGTTAAATTCTGAAGCCTGTTCAGTTTATATCAAGTACTTGGGGACAAATTACTCACATCTTGCAATTTATTGTGTTTAAGCAATGACAGGATTTTAATGTAAGAAAATTACTGTATTTATTAACTTTCTTCTGAAAATAAGACTCATACAGCAGAACAGAACTATGTAATAATTTTTGAAACATATCTTTTAAAAGCACATAAAAGAATGTAATAAAAAGACTCTAATGAAAGGCCTATTGAGCCTGTGATAGGGAGAGCTGTGCATATATTCATCCTTATTTTAAATTTAAGGAAGTCAACATAAACATGAAGTTGCATTCCAATCTCACATGTACATTTTTTAAGAGAGGTGCTTATAGGAAATGTCAGGAGTACAAAAAACACAAATTTGAAATAACTTGAATGAGAGAAATATCTATTCAGTGATAAAAAAAAATACACTTTTTTAAAAATAATGATTTAGAGCACCTGGACACACAGTGCACTCTCTGATAAACAAGTGCAGGGTGAGACATGGTGAAACTTTATCTAATGTGATTTAAAACAAGCCAGGGGCTCAGAATCCCCCCAGAATAAGTGAGTTACTACAGGAAGACAGGAGGGTGAGAGAAAGAAAGACAGAAAGCAAGCAAGAAAGCAAGAAAGAAAGACAAGAGAGACAGAAAGGAGAGGAGAGAAAGGCAGAAAGGGAGAAAGAGAGAGAGAAAGAGAGAAAGAAAGAAAAAAAGAGAGAAAAAAGAGAGAAAAAAGAGAGAAAAAAGAGAGAAAAAAGAGAGAAAAAAGAGAGAAAAAAGAGAGAAAAAAGAGAGAAAAAAGAG